>NC_030819.1:54332350-54537350 GCF_001704415.2 Capra hircus | reverse complement strand
TCCAGGCACTGCTCTGCAAAGAGGCTGAGTCCTTCTGCGGAGAAAAGGCGACAGCCCCTCCCACCTTCCCTGGCACCTCCAAGCTGCTAGGGGCAGAGCTTGCTGCCCCATCACCTCCCACCCCTGCGCTTCGCCAGGTGGTTGTGTATATTTTCAACAACTTAAAAAAAAATGATTTATGTTTTTTTGGCCCTGCTGGGTCTTCATTTCTCTGCAGGTGTTTCTCTGGTTGTGGTGACCAGGGGCACTCTGTAGTGGGGGTGCACGGGCTTCTCATTGTTGGCTTCCCTCGCTGCAGAGGCGCAGGCTCTAGGGTGTTCCGCCTTGAGTAGGTGTGGCCCTGGGCTCTAGAGCACAGACTCAAGAGTTGTGGCGCACGGGCTTAGTTGCTCCAGGGCACGTGGGATCTTCCTGGATCAGGGATCAAACCCGTGTCTCCTGCATTGGCAGGTGGATTCTTTAGCACTGAGCCATCAGGGAAGTCCCGTGACTTAACTTTTATGGCAACTTTGTGAAACAGGTATGCTCAGCCCCCTTTCACAGAGGAAACCGTGGGTCATGGGTCTGAAGTACTTGCCCAGGGGAGTAACACAGCTCTGAAGGCAGGAGATCTGAATGGTTTGCCTGACTTCCAAATCAGGCTTTTGCTGCAGTTCCAGAGTTTTCTGCATGAGCTCTGATGCATGATGGCATAAAGGCACTGGCTTCCCTCAGAGTCACCGGGGATGCATATCCCCATGCCCTCCCTCACTAAGCACTCTCCTGACAGCTTCCCAGGGACTTCTAGTGTCTTCTGCTTTGCTTCATGTTGATGATACAGCTGTGTCTGCTTTTAATTGATGACCTCTGCTATCCAGAAACCGATTGTCCTCCTTTGAGTAGTATCTGGTAAAGTCATGTCCATTCTCACAGGTGAACCCACTTCTGCCCCACCCTCAATCTACCTGATCCCAGGCTCATCAGACAGAGCACTGCCTCACCGTTGATCAACAAGCTGGGGAAACGCATGATAAACCTGAACTGATCAATTGAGTCCTAGGATTTTCGCTGGAGGTAGTTTGTTCCCCGGTGGTCTTGACTCATTAGAAAAAACCCTGATGCTGGGAAAGATAGAAGGCGGGAGGAGAAGGGGATGACAGAGGATGAGATGGTTGGATGGCATCACCAACTCAATGGACATGAGTTTGAGTAAATTCCGGGAGTTGGTAATGGACAGGGAGGCCTGGCATGCTGCAGTTCATGGGGTCACAAAGAGTTGGACATGACTAAGCAATTGAACTGAACTCAACTGGGCTTGCTAAGCTAGTAAGATGTGAACCTAGAAAGTCTGGTGGTCTCCTTTGCTGCCGAGTATAAACAGCCTGCTTGATGATAAGCTCCATGAGGGCAGGCCATTTTGTCTTGTTCACCATATCCCCAGGATTTAGAACAAGGTCCCTGTTGATTGCATCCTCAGAGCCCAAGAATGAAGCCAACTCAGAGAAAAACAAGCTAAGAGAGACAGGAGTCTGATGTCATCACCTGAGCACCTGGGTACAGCTGTGCCTGAAGGCATTTCCTTCCCTTTGGTGCTCAAGTCCGTCTGTACTGGCCTTCTGCCACTTGTACCTGGAAGAGGCCTGACCAATATTAGCAAAGCAACTGAAATTCTCAGTGAAGCCTTCTGGTAAGGCCAATCGCACCTGAACAGTGGCCTCCCTCAGGGCCCTACACACTCCCTCCTTTTGTCAAGTCCCTTGGCTGGCAGCACTTTGAAACCCTCTGTGTCATTTAAATTTTCCATGGCCTTTCAGTAGGGACTGTCTTCACAGTGGAGGCTCCAGGAGGTATTGGGGTCTAGCTGGACTTGGAGGCTGGGGTGCAAGACTGCCCCTGCTTTCTGTAAACTGAGAACTGTACTGTTGGTGCTCAGCATGGTTGCTGATGTGTGGTGTTTGCTCAGTAAGTGTTTGTTGGATGAACGAGCAGCAGGGCTGTGCAGATCTCTCCTAGGTCTTGTGAGGAAACACAAGACCTGGAAATGTAAATATCTGACCCCCACCTGAGTCCCTTGCCCCCTTTCTGCTTCCCTGAAGGATGGACGGGTTTGATGTGCCTGGGGGCAGGGGACAGGAAGGACACAGGTGGGTGGAGGGGTTGGATCTTGTGGGAATGCTCAGGTCAGCCCCAGTGGTCCCGCTGTCTCCTGATGGGTTCTGGGGGGCATATCCAAGCCGACAGCCGGATGCCACTTTTTCCAGGATCTTGAAGCCCATCCACTTCTTCCGTCTCCAAGACTCAGACCACCATATTTTGCAGTGGGACCACTGCACCTGCTCCCTGATTCTTTCAGTGATATGTGTGTGTGTGTGTGTGTGTGTGTGTGTGCATGGTGCTCATGCTCACTGCACACAGTCACAGTGCTGTGTGTGTGTGTATGTGTGTGTGTGTGTGCACGCATACTAGGCAGACCTGCCATGTCTCTGAGCTGCAGGAGGCAACCGGACATGATGGACACAAACAAATATCTAATTAACCTTTCAAGAAGGATGAGAAAGCATGTGAGCAATGACAGGGAACAAAGGGAGTGGGAGCCCTGTGGGGACAGCTGTCAGCACCCCTGGAGGGAGTGAACACTTTAGCTAAGATCAAAGGATTTCCAGAAAGTGACGAGAGAGGGAGGGATGCTGGGAAGGGTGTTACAGGCAGAGGGAACAGCATGTGCGGGGCCCTGAGGCGGGAAGAGTGGTATGGGTCTGCGAAAGAGAGAGGAGACCGTGGGAGCAGACTGGGTAAGGCAGGGGCGCATGGGAGTGGGGGTGGGGACAAGCCTGGGCAGGGGTGGACCTGGCTGAGCTTAGAGGGAGGCCGCAGGAAGGGATCTGGAGTCCAGCGATCATGAAGTCCTGGGAAGGCTTCCACAGAGGCCCGATCTGGATCCCAGGCATGTTCTGGCAGGGGATGGAGCCTGGGAGCCTGGTGAGGAGACCGTCTCAGCGACAGGAGAGAGGCTGGTGGCCGTGAGGAGAGAAGACGAGGAACAGATTCTGGGTGCTTAGGGTAGTGGGAATGGCAGGTGTGTTGATGGGCTGGGCGAGGGGCTGAGATGCAGGCTGCCCAGCATATCCCAGCTTGAGCAGCCGGCCAGGGTGGGTGGTGCTGCCTCTTGAGATGGGAAGCCTGTCTGGGGGTCCCCATGGCTCAGAGGCGGGGTGAAGCCCTATGAGAGCCACCCATCCTCTCTCTGCATGTGTGCTGAGTTGCTCAGTCGTGCCTGACTCTTTGTGACCCCATGGACTGTAGCCCACCCGGCTCCTCTGTCCATGGATTTCTCCAGGCAAGAATACTGAAGTGAGTTGCGCTTCCCTCCTCCCAGGGGATGTTCCCAGCCCAGGGATCGAACCCAAGTCTCTTATGTCTCCTGCACTGGCAGCTGTGTTCTTTACCCCTAGCACCTCCTGGGAAGCCCCCATCCTCTCTCTACACTCCCTCATCCCTTCCGGATTCTCATTTCCTGCCAGAAGTCCTGCCCTGGCTTCTCCCTCCACCCTGAGATCCACGGGCCTAAACCAGCATCTCCTTCAGGGCTTTGCTCAGGGCCCAGCTACTCAGGGGGGTTTCCCCTGCACCCTCAGAACTTAGCAGTCTATGATTTCCCCCACTGCGTCCATCACCATCTGTAGTACATAACAACTAGGTCTGTGAAGAAAGCTGAGCACCGAAGAAATTGATGCTTTCTAACAGTGGTGTTGGAGAAGACTCTTTAGAGTCCCTTGGACTGCAAGGAGATCCAACCAGTCCATCCTAAAGGAGATCAGTCCTGGGTGTTCATTGGAAGGACTGTTGCTGAAGCTGAAACCTCAATACTTTGGCCACCTGATGTGAAGAGTTGACTCATTGGAAAAGACCCTGATGCTGGGAGGGATGAGGGGTAGGAGGAGAAGGGGACGACAGAGGATGAGATGGCTGGATGGCATCACCGACTCGAAGGACATGAGTTTGGGTAAACTCCGGAAGCCTGGTGTGCTGCGTTCATGGGGTCGCAATCGGACACGACTGAGCGACTGAACTGAACTGAACTTTTTTTTGGAGTATAGCTGACTTACAGTGTAGTGTTAGTTTCTGCTGTATAGCAAAGTGACTCAGTTATACATATGCATATGCGTTCTTTTTCATATTCTCTTCCATTATGGTTTATCACAGGATGTTGAATATAGTTTCCTGAGCTGCACAGTAGGACCCTGTTGTTCATCCATCCTATGTGTAATAGTTTGCACCTGCTAATTCCAACCTCCCAGTCCATCCCCCCCATATACCTACCCTCCCCCATGGCCACCTCAAGTCTGTTCTGTGTCTGTGAGTCTGTTTCTGTTTCACAGTTATGCTTATTTGTGTCGTATTTGAGTTTCCACGTGGAAGTGATACCATATGATATTTATCTTTTGCTGTCTGACTTACTTCACTTAGTATGATAATCTCCAGGTCCATGTATGTTGCTGCAGATGGTATTATTTTGTTCTTTTTTATGGCTGGGTAGTATTCCATTAGAGAAGGCGATGGTACCCCACTCTATTACTCTTGCCTGGAAAATCCCATGGACGGAGGAGCCTGGTAGGCTGCGGTCCATGGGGTCGCTGGGAGTCGGACACAACTGAGCAACTTCACTTTCACTTTTCACTTTCATGCACTGGAGAAGGAAATGGCATCCCACTCCAGTGTTCTTGCCTGGAGAATCCCAGGGATGGGGGAGCCTGGTGGGGTGCTGTCTTTGGGGTCGCACAGAGTCGGACACGACTGAAGTGAGTTAGCAGCAGCAGTATTCCATTGTGTGTGTACCACATTTTTATCCATTCATCCATCGAAGGTCATTTAGATTGTCTCCATGTCTTGGCTATTGTAAATAGTGCTACTGTGAACACGGCGTGGATATATCTTTTCAAATTACAGTTTTGTCCGGATATATGCCCAGGTGTGGGACTGCAGAATCCTGCTGCCACTCTATTTTTAATTTCTTGAGGAACCTCCTTGCTGTTCTCCATAGTCTTGCACCAACTTCTCTTTCCACCAAGAGTGTGGGAGGGTTCCCTTTTCTCCACACCCTCTCTCACATTCAGACAACTTATTTTTTGTGTTTATTGTTTATTGCATATCTCCCGAAGTAGAACAGGAACTCCAGGAGGGCGGGAGTGTTGTCTGTCTCGTTCAGTGTGGTAACCTGAGCACTGAGAACAATGCCTGACAAATAACTGGCTCGGGGTTTGTTGAATGAATAAATGACTCACTTTGGAACATGATGGCTTTTAAAGTAAGGGGGCTGAAAAGGGTGTAAAGGAAGGAGAAAGTTCCAGGATGGGAGAAGGGCTGGCTAAGCAGAGGAGAGTCAGCCACGGAGACAGGAAGGGGTGGTCCGCTGGGTCAGGGGACACCAGGAACGAAGGTCGTCACGGAGGCTCAGCCTCTCCATCTGCTCCCCGCCAGGACCATCCTTCACGCTCTCAGGTCGTGGGTCAGTCCAACACCGAGTGGCTTCTCGTCAACTCAGCGATGCCCAGCTCCTGCGCGTGACATCCGGCTTCTCTCTGGGGCCATGTTTCTCCTCGCTTCTCTGCCTCCAACCCCAGTGCCCCACAGCCCGAGGGCATTTTTTGGCCTGTCCTCATGCTAAGCTGCCTGTCACTTCCTGCAAGTGCCAACCTCTTCTTCTGGCGCCATAGACTCATCCACCTGTCCCTCTTCCTGGGACTCCCCATCCTGGGTACCAAAGCCCTTTCCCTGATGAGTGCTGACCCCCATCCAGGGCGCAGTGGAGATGAGGCTTCCTCCTGCGGGTGCTGGCCTGGAACGTCCGAGACTGGGCCAGGGACCCCTCCAGTGCCTGCGTGTGTGTGCATGTATGCGATGTGTGATGTGTGTGTGTGTGTGTGTGTGTGAGGTGTGTCTGTGTGTGTGGTATGTGTCTAGTGTGATGTGTGTGTACACACTCCTAGTTCTTCCCCCATCACAGCATTTTGTGATATAACTTACTAACTTGGTCACCTGATGCGAAGAGCTGACTCTCTGGCAAAGACCCTGATGCTGGGAAAGAAGGAGGGCAGGAGGAGAAGGGGGTGACAGAGGGTGAGATGGTTGGATGGCATCACCGACTCGATGGACATGAGTATGAGCAAGCTCCGGGAGATGGTGAAGTCTGCAGTCCATGGCGTTGCAGAGTCAGACACTAAAGAGTTAGCCACTAAACACCACCACCTCCTGTTAACAGCGTGCCGGGCTTGATTCTAAGTGTGTTGGTGTGTCCCTCTCCCCTCTGAGTGAAGTGATGCCCCTCTCCTTGTCTCATAGATAAACCGGGTCCACTGCCCACAGGAGGTGGATGAGGTTCAGAGCCCGAGGTGGTCTGGCCTGAGCCCACATTCTCCACCCACAGCTGCGTCACCCCCTCCCGATGCCCACTCTTTCTTGCCGACTAAGGTTTCTTAGCCAGAGGTGACTTTGCCCCCAGGGGACATTTGGCCACATCTGGAGGTGTTCTGGTGATCACAACTCAGGGAGGAGGCACTGTGGCGTCTGGGGCTGGAGGTTGGGCTGCTGCGGAGAGTCCTGCAGTGTGCGGGGCGGCCTCCAATTGCTGTGCTAACAGGGCTGAGGTCGTGATCCCCACAGAGGGCTTGAGCTCCCCTCCCCAGTCCTCCCCATGGCCTCTGTGGGCTCCGAGCACCAGGAGCTCTTCAGCTCCCCGTCCTCTGTCCTCTTCTCCACCTCGCTCAGTCCAGGGTCTCCAGACCGACTTTTCTCGTGACTCTCGAGTTGGCATCTCACACTAACTACTCAGTACCCTGTGTAGTGCCCAGCACACCACAAGGGCAGTTGAACTGGAAATTGTAACAGGAGGCAAGTTCGTCCTTGTGAGCAACCACGTTTCTTCTCTCACCAGCTCCCTCTCATCTCAGATTCTCTGTTCCGTTTTTGTCCTTATTTCCTTCCCTTTCTGCTGACAGAGCTGTGAATGCCTGCGCCAGCTGTCTACTCAGCCTCTCCACCCGGACGTCTGATGGGTTTTGTTAGTGTAACATGGCCAAAGCAGAGCCCTTGGAAGACTCCCCCCACCCCATCCTTCCCCACCCTGACCTCCCTCTCGCCTGTCTTCCCCAGCTCAGGAGGCGATGGGACCATTCGTCCAGCGGCTCAGGCCAGAAATCCATTCATCGCTCAGTATTCTGCTCCTGTTCTCACGTCTAACCCAACAGCCAGTACTGTCTTCACCCCCTGAGCACATCCTGTCACCACACTGCCCACCTTCACAGCCCTCTCTGGCCCCTCTTCCTCGAGCTCTGCCCTGCAGTACCGACGTCACCTGCCCCCTAACTGGTCGCCCTCCTTCTAATCTAGTGTCCTGCACTCTGTCCTCAGAGCAGCCTTTCAGAAACACGAATCAGACAATTTCACTCCCTTGCTAAGAACAAACCAATGCGGACTTCCCTGGCGGTCCAGTGCTTCCAACGCATGGGGCACCGGTTCAATCCCTGGTTGGGGAATTAAGATCCCACATGCCTTAAGGCAAAAAATAAACAGATAAAAGATCATCAGAGATCCATGAAGGGCAAAAGGGAAGGATATGCTCAACCAAATGCAGAGTTCCAGAGAATAGCAAGGAGAGAGAAGAAGGCCTTCTTCAATGAATAATGCAAACAAGTAGAGGAAAACAATAGAATGGAAAAGACTAGAGATTTCTTCAAAAAAGTTGGAGAGATCAAGGGACTATTTCATGCAAAGATGGGCATGGTAAAGGGCAGAAATGGTAAAGACCTAACAGAGGCAGAAGAGATTAAGATGAAGTGGCAAGAATACACAGAAGAGCTATACAAAAAAGGTCTTAATGACCCAGATAACCAACCATGATGGTGTGGCCACTCACCTTGAGCCAGACATCCTGAAGTGTAAAGTCAAGTGGGCCTTAGGAAGCATTGCTACAAACAAAGCTAGTGGAGGTGGTGGAATTCCAGCTGAGCTATTTCAAATCCTAAAGGATGATGCTGTCAAGTGCTGCAGTCAATATGCCAGCAAAATTGGAAAGCTCAACAGTGGCCACCGGACTGGAGAAAGTTTTCATTCCAATTCCAAAGAAAGGCAATGCCAAAGAATGTTCAAACTACTGGACAATTGTGTTCATTTTGCATGGTAGGAAGGTTATGCTCAAAATCCTTCAAGCTAGGCTTCAGCAGTACGTGAACCAAGAACCAAGTAATATACAAGGTAGATTTAGAAAATGCAGAGAAACCAGAAATCAAATTGCCAACAGTTGCTGGATCATAGCGAAAGCAAGGGATTCCAGAAAAGCATCTGCTTCATTGACTATGCTAAAGCCTTTGACTATGTGGATCACAACAAACTGGAAAATTCTTTAAGAGATGGGAATAGCAGACCACCTTATCTGTCTCCTGAGAAATCTGTATGTGGGTCAAGAAGAAACAGTTAGACCCTTATATGGAACAACTGTATTAATGGTTTTTCCAGTAGTACAGATGTGAGAGCTGGACCATAAGGAAGTCTGAGCTCCAAAGAATTGATGCTTTTGTACTGTGGTGCTGGAGAAGGTCTTGAGAGTCCCTTCAACAGCAAAGAGATCAAACCAGTCAATCCTAAAGGAAATCAATCCTAAAGGAATAGTCACTGGAAGGACTGATGCTGAAGCTCCAATACTTTGTCCACCTGATGTGAAAAGCCAACTCATTGGAAAAGACCCCGATGCTGGGAAAGATTGAGGGCAGGAGGAGAAGGGGACAACAGAGAATGAGATGGTTGGATGGCATCACTGACTCAGTGGACATGAGTTTGAGCAAACTCTGGGAGATAGTGAAGGACAGGGAAGCCTCGTGTGCTGCAGTTCATGGGATCACCAAGAGTTGGACGTGACTCAGCAACTGAACAACAACATCATAGACCAAAGAAAGAATATGAAAAATAAAATTTAAAAATAAAATCTAACTCTTTTACCTGCCCTTAAGTCTCCTTGTCATGTGACCTCATCCTGTTTTCCAGCTGGAGCCCCTGTATGCCCCTTGCTCCAGTGAGATGAACCTCCTTTCTCTTCTGCTCAAGTCTCTCTCTGCCCCAGGGCCTTTGCACACGCTGGGTTTTCCACACAGAGTGCCCCTCTTCCAGCTCTTGCCACCTCCATCTCCTGCTCATTATTCAAGTTTCCAGTGGTTGTTCCTTCTTGGCAAAGGCTCCCCTGACCACTCTGCTGAAAATGGCTCCTCCATAACTCCCATATTCTTTGTAACACACCCATTTCTGTATCTTGTTTATGTATTGCTTTGGGGGCTTCTTTCACCCACTGGTCTGAAAGCAGTGACCTTGTCCATCTGGTTACTGCTGTGTCTTTAAAACCACTGGTCTGGTGCATTGAGGAAACGTGGTAGAGCATGTTTTGTGAATGCATGTGGGTTTAAAGGTTTTACGGCTGAGATATAGGTCTGGACAGTTGTGTTTGCCTTTCAGTGGGCACATTTGAGGGCTTCCCTAGTGGCTCAGTGGTAAAGAATCTGCCTGCCAATGCAGGAGAAGTGGGTTTGAGGGTTTGACCCCTGGGTCAGGAAGATCCCCTGGAGAAGGAAATGGCAACCCACTCCAGTATTCTTGCCTGGGAAATCCCATGGACAGAAGGGCCTGGCAAGCTACAGTCCCTGGGGTTGCAAAGAGCTGGACATGACTGAACAACTAACACTAACACATTTGAGGAGTTTTTTCCATTAAAGAGACTGGAGCTATTCAAACTCCCCTGAAAATCCAGGGTTTTACTGTTTACAAAGCAAGCACACGTGATTTCCCCTGTGATGATGGGGGATTCATTTAATGAGTGTTCATTGCGCTTTCCTGTGTGCCAGTCCCCTGCCAGTGGGGTTTGGGGTGGTCCTCACACTCATCCTCCATGGGGCAGCTGCCTGGATTCTCCAGAGTGGGCTCCCAAGAACTGTGGTTGAGGTGGACACAGCCTCAGACCTATGGCCCCCGTCTGTGTCCTGACTCTTAACAGCTCTGGGCTGTGTGATGACCTGAGGCAAGTTGCTCAGCTTCTCTGAACTGAAGCTTATTTGTGAAACAGAAATAATAGTAGTAAAGAGCTCGAAGGATTAAGGATTCAACCCTTCTCCTCCTGGCTGCACCGCCCATGCTCCCCGCTCTCTGGAACTCTCTCCTGCCTCCCACAGCCGGGCCTGGTCTAGCGCTGGCCCAGGGAAGCTCGGTTTTGAGATCCTGCCTTCCTGGCAAGTGCTTGTCCATTGTGTTCATTTCTGGTAACTTGTCCAAGCTGGCCATGCAGGGGGGCATTGTCCTGCAGGAACGTTTGCATGTACCAGGGCTCCAGACTTTGACTTGAAAAAGCAGGCCTTTCATGGAAGAACCTAGCTTTGCAGCAGGCAGATGAGAGAACTTTCCAAACAGAGTGAAGGGGCCCTTTGCTGGGAGGTGATTTTGTTTTCGTCCAGGTTTGTCCCTGCAAGAACGGCAAGAACGGTCTCGACAACGCCCACTGCTGCTGCTGCTAAGTCACTTCAGTCGTGTCCGACTCTGTGCGACCCCATAGATGGCAGCCCACCAGGCTCCCCCATCCCTGGGATTCTCCAAGCAAGAACACTGGAGTGGGTTGCCATTTCCTTCTCCAATGCATGAAAGTGGAAAACGAAAATGAACTCGCTCAGTCGTGTCCGACTCTAGCGACCCCATGGACTGCAGCCTATCAGGCTCCTCCATCCGTGGGATTTTCCAGGCAAAAGTACTGGAGTGGGGTGCCATTGCCCTCTCCGCAACACCTGCTGGCTTCCCCCTAAAGACTCTTGCCTCCCTCCCATCGGTTTTCCATGCTGCAGCCAAGGTGAACCCTTCAAAAGACAGGTGTGATTGAGGCAAGCCTCTGCTTAAACCTCTACAGTGGGTTCCACTGCTCTTTTTAAAGAATATTTTTATTTATTTACTTGCTGCATCTGGTCTTCGTTGCGTCATGGAAGGTCTTTCACTGCAGCACAGACTCTAGTTGTGGCGTGCAGGCTCAGTAGTTGCTCTGCAGCATGTGGGAGCTTCCTGAACAAGGGCTCAAACCTGCATCCCCCACATCGCAAGGCGGACTCTTAAGCACTGACCACCAGGGCAGTCCTCCAGTGCTCTTAGAAAGAACCCTCAAGCCTTAGTCCAGCTAACCAGGTTCAGTACTAGGCGCACACCTGCCCTTTGCCCTCTCACCCCTGGGCCTCCTGGCTCTGGCAGAGAGCCTTGAGCCTTGTGACCCCACGTCCTCTGCACGGGCTGCCCTGGGCGGGACTTCCTTCCACACCTAGACCTTGGCCTGGTTTACTCCTCTCCATCCTGAAGATCTCAGGTCCCTCCCAGTCCTGATCAAGTTTTTCTCTTCTGCTTTCTTCACTGGGCTGTGGGTTTTTCTCTAATTTGTGGTGATTTGCTTACAGTCTTTGTCCCCCTCTCAGATGTAAGCGTCCTCTCAGGATAGTTTTTCTCACCATTACCTGATACATAGACTAGTTGTGCTCGGCAGGTCCTTGATGAGGAAGCAGATGCATGATCAGGGCAGGGGGTCTGAGTTGGTGGGGGAGTTTTGTAGAGGCACCAGGGCTCCGTGGCTATCTGGCCCTGCCTGGGCACTCCTGGGAAGGGCCACACACCCCAGGAGGGGCAGCTCGTGTGGCATTTCACACCCAGGCGGCCCTGTCAGAACTCCCACATCTGGCTGAGGATTAGATTTCACAGCAATAAGAGAACAGATGCTGTATGATTTCAGTACCTTTCACTCTGTTCAGTTCAGTGGCTCAGTCGTGTCCGACTCTTTGTGACCCCATGGACTGCAGCACACCAGGCTTGCCTGTCCATCACCAACTCCCAGAGCCTACTCAAACTCATGTTCATCGAGTCAGTGATGCCATCCAACCATCTCATCTTCTGTCATCCCCTTCTCCTCCTGCCTTCAACCTTGCCCAGCATCAAGGTCTCTTCCAATGAGTCAGTTCTTCACATCAGTTGGCCAGAGTATTAGAGATTCAGCTTCAGCATCAGTCCTTCCAATGAATATTCAGGACTGACTTCCTTTAGGATTGACTGGTTGAATCTCCTTGCAGTCCAAGGGACTCTCTACTGTCAAGAGTTTTCTCCAACACCACAGTTTAAAAGCATCAATTCTTTGGCCTTCAGCTTTCTTTATAGTCCAACGCTCACATCCATACATGACTACTGGAAAAACCATAGCTTTGACTAGACGGACCTTTGTTGGCAAAGTAATGTCTCTGCTGCTTAATATGCTATCTAGGTTGGTCATAGTTTTTCTTCCAAGGAGCAAGAGTCTTTTAATTTTATGGCTACAGTCATCATCTGCAGTGATTTTGGAGCCCAGGAAAATAAAGTCAGCCACTGTTTCCACTGTTTCCCCATCAATTTGCCATGAAGTGATGGGACCGGATGCCATGATCTTAGTTTTCTGAATGTTGAGCTTCAAGCCAACTTTTTTGCTCTCCTCTTTCACCTTCATTAAGAGGCTCTTTAGTTCTTCTTCACTTTCTGTCATAAGGGTGGTGTCATCTGTGTATCTGAGGTTATTGATATTACTCCTGGCAATCTTGATTCCAGTTTGTGCTTCATCCAGCCTGGCATTTCTCATGATGTACTCTGCATATAAGTTAAATAAGCAGGGTGACAATATACAGCCTTGATGTACTCCTTTCCCAATTTGGAACCAGTCTGTTGTTCCATGTCCAGTTCTAACTATTGCTTCTTGACCTGCATACAGATTTCTCAGGAGGTATGTAAGGTGGTCTGGTATTCACATCTCTTGAAGAACATTTCACAGTTTGTTGCAATCTACATAGTCAAAGGCTTTGGCATAGTCAATAAAGCGGATTTTTTTCTGGAATTCTCTGGCTTTTTCTATAATCTGACGGATGTGGATAATTTGTTACCTGGTGCCTCTGCCTTTTCTGAATCCAGCTTGAACATCCTGAAGTTCACGGTTCACATGCTGTTGCAGCCTGGCTTGGAGAATTTTGAGCATGACTTTGCTCACGTTTGAGATGAGTGCAATTGTGCGGTAGTTTGAACATTCTTTGGCAATTGCCCTTCTTTGGGACTGGAATGAAAACTGCCCTTTTCTAGTCCTGTGGCCACTGCTAAGTTTTCCAAATTTGCTGGCATATTGAGTGCAGCACTTTCACAGCATCGTCTTTTAGGATTTGAAATAGCTCAACTGGAATTCCATCACCTTCACAAGCTTTGTTCATAGTGATGTTTCCTAAGGCCCACTTGACTTTGCATTCCAGGATGTCTGGCTCTAGGTGAGTGATCACATTGTCATGGTTATCCTGGTCATGAAGATCTTTTTTGTATAGTTCTTCTGTGTATTCTTGCCACGTCTTCTTAATATCTTCTGCCTCTGTTAGGTCCATACCGTTTCTGTCCTTCATTGTGCCCATCTTGGCGTGAAATGTTCTCTTGGTGTCTCTAATTTTCAGACCATGAAATTTTTGCACCTTGTTTTATGCCCTTGGATATGTTAGTGTCTCCAGGTTCTATGGTCTGTGGGAACTTGAATAGAATTTGTATCCTGCTGTTATGTGAAAACTGTATGAGTCTTAATTGTGTTGAATTGGTTCATATAGTGCTTTTCAGGTCTGCTGTATCCTTCTGCTTTTCTGTTCTGTCTCTTCTCTGCATGAAGAGAAGATGTGTGTGTGTGCTGGATGTCTTAGCGGCTCAGGCTGCCAGGACGGAACACTGCAGGCTGAGGGGCTTAAGCAGCAGACGGAATGTCCTCACAGTCTGGAGGCTGGAGGCGCGAGATCAGGGCTCGGCAGGGCTGGTTCCTCCTGAAGCCTCTGTTCTTGTCTTGCAGGCAGTGCCCTTCTCACTGTGTCCACATGGCTTGCCCACTGTGGGTGTGGTATGTCTGTGCCCAGATTTCCTCTTCCAGCAAGAACACCAGTCAGGATGGGTTAGGGGCTGCACCCATAGTCTTGTTTTTAACTTCATCACCTCTCTCAAGGCCCTCACTCCAAATACAGCCACATTCTGGGCCCCCGGGGGTCAGAGCTTCCACCTGTGAATCTGGGGGGATACTGTTCACCCCATCACAGTGGGTGATGGGAGTGATCAGAGGAGACAGGCAGACGTGGAGGCAGGTTCAGACAGGGACCTCAGTTGTTTCTGAACGAGACCGTGTAGGACAGTTTCGGCTCCACGACCAAACCTGTACCCCACAAGGGCAGCACGGCCTATTTCCCTCGTGGTGCCTCGGGGCACGTCTCCACAGTCAGTGGGCGGTTCACGAGGCAGCTGCTCTCCCTGTGGGCTGCCCACTCTCCACCACATGCGCCTGCTCCTGAGATCACAGGCTCTGGGGTGACTGTTGGGGGGCTGATGTCCTTTTCCAGCAAAGGCGTCTTTAGGGCTGGCCTCCCGGACAAGGGGCTCTTCAGAGAAATGGGTTCTGAGGTCACTGACAAAAGCCTCGGCCTGGGTTTGGAACGAATGATGGGCAGGGGGTTGGATGGGGAGCAGAGCCCTTCCCCCGGCGAGCAGGGGGCCAGCAGGTAGGTGCAGAGGCTGGGTTGCAGCAGCAGGGGCACGGAACCAGGACTCCGAGGGGTCAGACCCAGCATCTGGCCTCGAGGAGCACCACTTAGGTTGGGAGCCACAGCGGTGGGGGGCGGGGGCAGCCAGGCCCAGCAGGGAAAAAGCACTGATGCATTCATTGAATGAATGAGATGGACCCTTCCTGAGATGGACAGGCTGGTCCCGCCAACGGGAAGGCCTAGGAGGCTTCCCAGAGGAGGCTGAGGAAGGAGTTGGCCGGTCGGAATGGGAGAAGGAACAGCTCTGAGAAGGTGAGCCTGGGCCGAGGCATGGTGCAGCCAGGGGTGGAGGGCTGGCACACCATCCACACCCAGCCCCCCAGTTGCTGATCAAGGGGTCCGCGCACCCACCTGTCTTCACGCTGGTCCTATTCCAATGGCGTCTGACGTCTCCCTTCGGCCTTCCGTGTGTGCATTCCAAGTCTGATTGGGCACGCCGGCTTGTGCGGCCCTTTATGGTGTGCACGGCGCTGTCGGGCGTCTAAAGACGGTGTGACTGGGAATTTGGTATTAAGCTGTATTATTGAGTTCACAAACTCGACGTTCAGAAATCTAACCAAACAAGGGATTTGCAAAACAGTTTCAAACAGAGCAGCGCCGACTACATTTCCCATGACAATCGGCTTGTTTACCGCTCCGAGGTGCCCCGTAACCGCTGTTGACACGCTCATTTGCATGCCAATACCCAGAATGCTTTTCCAGCCCCACTGAGCTTGGGTTCTGCCAGGGAGCTAAAAGGTTTATTTATACGTACAATACATGACAACTTCATTTTCTGAAGCATCTTTCATACAAACCGTATCCCCAAAATGCCTTAAGTTGATGAAAGAATTTCAGAATCCTTTAAGAGTTTAAACCCTTCTTTCTGGGCTGAAGTGGGGTTGATATTTAATTAACATTTTAATTAAAAGATGCTGGTGGGCCAGGGGGTTGCGATTACCCAGTGTGTGTCATATTAGGTTTGGTGTGCTGGGCCAAGGTTATGAAGAGAAATCGCATGGCAGAGATAGATCAGAGTCTGTGAGAGTCCAGCAGAGAGGGAGCCAGGATCAGAGAGTGTTTAACTGGTTGGCCTTCTCATAGCCAGAATCCGTTTGCATTCTGTCTCCCATGAAGACATCCCTCTCGGGGCACTGGGCTTCGCCGCATGGGTGACAGAAACACACATAAGTACGTGCAGTTTTCCAGCGTTGAGAGTGTAACAGTAAAAAGCAAAAGCGATGGGAGTTGGTAATCCTGCAAGCTCTCAGAAGTGGGGCTAGGCTTGGAGAGTGGAACAGGACACCCTTCTGCCTTCCTGTCCCTGGTGGAAAGCAATGTAAAAGTCCCTTAGGAAAGCCAAATGGGAAAGTATTGTGTAAGAAAAAGTTAGATTTTGTGCCCAAGGCAACTTTTTAAAGCGGTCTGTTGTATTTTTGAAATCACTTCTGCAGGCACTAGGCTTGGCCCTCGGACTGGGTAGGCGAGGGAGGCCGTGTTGTCTGAGAGTCCCTAGTTGTGTGAAATAGGGAACCAGGCTGTTTACCTCAACAGACAATGTCAACGAGCCCCAGTTCCCTACTCTTGCCATAGAATCCACCTGACGCCATCCCTGCCCACAGCCACGGGATTGACACGTGGTCCGAGCAGAGCTGCCCTGTGGTTAGGATGGTCACCTCTAGGGTTGCCACCTTGGACAACCCCTGCCGCCCCTCTGGCCACCACCATGGGACTCTGGGCAGGAGAAGTGCGGTTCAGCTGAGATGAGGTGAGCCTGGAGCTGGCTGTGTCCATTGTCACATTTTGCCTGCTCCCAGCCCCACACTCCCACCTGCAAGGACAGAACCTCCACAGCAGGAAAGGCGGGAACCTCGTGGCCAGAGAGGAGCAAAGCCAAGGGCAGGGGAGGGGGTGAGCTGTCTCCGCGGGTTGTCACGTCTCTGGAGCCCCTGAGGACAACTGCACTCTGCAGGAACTTAATTGGTTCGGTGAACCAACAAGACACCTTTTAGCCTAAAGTAGCTTGAAATCAGTTTCTGATACACATGATAAAAAGGACTGTGATGAGTAGTTATTGAGTGCCTCTACAACATTAAAAAAAAGTACCTTTATTTATTTGGCTGTGCTGGGTCTTAGCTGCAGCGCGAGGTATCTAGTTTCTGGACCAAGGATCAAACCCGAGTCCCCTGCATTGGGAGCGAGAAGTCTTAACTGCTGGACCACCGGAGAAGTCCCAGGACATTCTTAACTAGCATGGAGCATCTTAGAGAGCCGGTAGATTCTTCCCTGGTAGAAGCAAAGCACCCCACAGACTGAGAAGTTCAATGAGTGTGTCCAACGGGGACAGCCACCTCAGAGGGCCTGGCCAGGCGGGATGGATGGAGAGGTTGTGTCCTGAGTCCCCGTGCACACCTGAGCATGGCTTCCCTGCCGCCCCCGCAGGAAGCCCAGCGGTGCTCCAGGGTGAGGCCAGCTCATGCACCAGCTGCGACTCGTGCCCTCACACCTGGACGTTGAACTCTGAAACCATCCACACAGGCCTAAGTGCCCCATTGCCTTCAAGGGGGACGCATGGACACCAGCCTAAAAGCCCTGGTCCAGGGACCCCTACGTGCAGCAGTGCTGGTCACAGAGACTGACTCTGTTCCAGGGACGGAACAGTCACGCTTGTCCCAGGCCTGGTCATGGTCCTGTGCGGGATCTAAACAGCTCTGACATGGCGCAGATTCCTGAATCACTCAGAGATCTCAGCTGCAGACAGCAGAAACCATTTCCCACTACCTAAGCAGAAAAGGTGTTGAATGAGAAGCCATCTGGTAGTCCGCAGAATCAGTGGGCAAGCTGGTGAAATGGCCGGGAAACCAGACAGGAAGGGAGGGAAGAGACAGCCAGGGTCTCTCCACCAGGCAGTCTGAGTGGACATGGCCTCTGGGGCTCGCTGGACAGTTCGTTCTACCACCGTCATAGTTCATCCGCCATCACTCAGAGGCTCTCAGCTTCACAGTCAAGGGAAATAATCTCTAGCTGAAACATCCACCTGAGTCACTCCCCTCCAAATTCAGATTTCTGGGGAAGATGTGGGGTCCAGGTCCTACGCCCAGCAGTAAATATCTGGTCCTCGCTGGGTTCTGTTGTGGAACATGGGTGCCTAGCTATGGGGAAGTCCTTCAATGTGTGAATGTCTACCTCAATGGGGGCCTCCTTTTTTCCCCCCATAATTCACATTTGGCAATATCCCGATGTTTATTAGAAAGTGTGGGAGGGGGACTTCCCTGGTGGTCCGGTGGTTAATGCAGGGGATGCAGGTTCGATCCCTGGTCGGGGCGCTAAGCTCCATCGTGCAGCAGGGTAACTAGGCCCTCTCGCGGCAACTAGAGAGAAGCCCCTGCGCTGCAGTGAAAATTCCATGCGCCGCAACCAAGACACAATGTAGCCAAAATTAAATAAATAAGTAAATAAATATTTAGAGTAAAAAGAAGAAGGGAAACAGTCCTGGTCAGACAAAGAAAAGGGAAAACCCCACTGATGTCACTGGTACCCCCTGACTTGAGAGAAAAGGAGGCCGAGACCCAGAAAGATCATGGTCTGTGCAAAGTTGGTGGCATAATTGGGTGTGGACCTCAGGTGTCCGAGGGGCCTGACTCCCAGCACAGTGCCCTTGGCATCCCGCTCTTCTTATATCCTTGCTTTCGTGGCGGGGGTGGGGGTGAGTCTAGGGAGCCCTCACCTGAATCAGAGCTTGTCTTAGTCTCCTAGGGTTGCCATACCAAATGCCGCACACAGACTGCGTGGCTTCACAACAGAAGTTCATCTTCCCTCCATTATGGCTGCCGGAGGTCTTGGATCAAGGTGTTGGCAGGGTCAGTTTCTCCCGAGGCCTCTCTCCTCCATTTGCCTTCTCCACCGGGGCTTCCCCGGTGGCTCAGGGGTAAAGAATCCGCCTGCCAATGCAGGAGCTGCAAGAGACGCAGTTTCGACCCCTGGGTCAGGAAGATCCCCTGGAGAAGGAAATGGCAACCCACTCCAGTATTCTTGCCTAGAGAATCCCGTGGACAGAGAAGTTCGGCAGGCTACAGTCCATGGGGTTGTAAGAGTCGGACATGACGGAAGCGACTTAGCAAACACACATGTCTTCACAGGCTTGTCATTCTGAGTGGCTGTCCTCTGTCTTGTCCTCTTCGTAGGAGGACACCTCTTATCTCAGATTGGGGCCCCACATTTACAAGCTCATCTAACCATAATCACCTCTTCAAAGACCCCCATCTCCAAGCTTGCTTGCATTCTGAGGGTTAAGGTGTCAGCCTGCTCACGGGGAGTGTGGGGCAGCACAATTCAGCCCATAACAGAGCCACTCGAGACATGCTCAGCATCGGGTGTCGACGCAGCAGACCTCTGCTTCTCTCTGGCCCTCGCCAGGAACAGGGAGCTTGTGGAAGTGGCCCCTTCCTCTCCTGATGCAAAAGCCTGGGGTCCAGTGAGATCAGCAAGGGAAGCTCCTCACTTCAGGGCCCCTGAGCCGTGCCCTGAACTCGTGTCTGGTCCCCTGACTGTGGTGGCACCTTTCTCACCCACTCTATTGTTTAAAATTATATTTATTTATTTTTCATTGATTGATGATTGCTCTACGATATTGGTTTGGTTTCTGCCACATAGCAACATGACTTAGCCATTGGTGTACGTATGTCCCCTCCCTCTTGAACCTCCCTCCCACCTCCCACACATTCCCACCCCTCTGGGTTGTGACAGAACCCTGAGTCACACAGCAAATTCCCACTGGCTGTCTGTTCTGTTACGTATGTTAGTGTACACACATCCATGCTGCCCTCTCCGTTCATCTCCCCCTCTCCCCCGACCTTGCCCAGAAGTCTGTTGTCTATGTCTGTGTCTCCATTGCTGCTCTGTGAACAGGTTCATCAGGACAATCTTTCTAGGTTCCATATATATGTGTTAACATACAGTATTCATTTTCCTCTTTCTGACTTACTTCACTCTGTATAATAGGCTCTAGGTTCATCCACCTCATTAGAATGGACTCAAACGCACTCCTTTTCATGGCTTAGTAGTATTCCCTCGTATGTATGTACCACAGCTTCTCTATCCCCTCATCCACTCTTGCCTGAAACAGATGCCTTGGGCGGCACTTCCTCCTAAGCTGGGAAGGAAAGTTCGCTCACAGATGGAGGCTGGACACCAGGCTGTGAGGTGCCAAGACCTGGGGTGTCTTGGTCATTTCTAGGGAGAGTTGTACCATAGGAGCACCAGGGCTTGGGTTCATTGTGACAGGATGCCCTGAAGCTGGGTGTCCAACTTCAGGGTAACCTGGTTCTCCTCCACGTTTCTTTACCTTCCTTTCATTTCAGCATCTCCAACACACACACACACAAACACACACGCACACTCACACTCTATTAGGATGTCACTATCGGAAAAGACCTGATGCTGGGTAAGATCAAAGGCAAGAAGGAAAAGGAGAAGAGGGCAGCAGAGGATGAGATGGTTGGATGGCATCACCGATTCAACAGACATGAGCTTGGACAAACTCTAGGAGATAGTGAGGGACCAGGAGGCCTGGCGTGCTGCAGTCCATGGGGTCGCAGAGTTGGACACAACTGCGTGACTATGACAACAACTAGAAGTCCACCTGTGATCACCACATACAAGACTGGGGAGACCCTGGGGGGGGGTTACTGCCCCACTGGAATCAGCCCCTTCCTCACTTTGTGGGTGAGTCTGCTTCTGAATTGTCCGACAGCACTTTACTCACCCCCAGAGCCCAGTCTCAGGGCCCATGGCCCAGGCAACCCTGATCCATGCCAGGGAGACTTCTGGGACCCATTCCCCTGACCTCTGCCCTCTTTTTTTGCTCTTAGTTGTCCCCAGGGACTTCCTGCTCTTTGCCCTTCCAGAGCCTTTTCTCAGAAAAAGTGAATGATGTGCTCAGTGGACACTACTCTCAGGGGTCCTTGTGTTGAACCAGGTATGGGAGACCTAGGTGAAAAAGAATTGCTTTCTAGCTTCAGCCTTGCAGACACTGGCAAAACAGACACGGTTTGTGACCCAGAAGAACCACCTTGGTGGTGGTGGTGGTCAGTGTGCGTCCTTGACAGAGGGGGATTCCTCCCGGGCTCCTGATATCTTTCCCCCAAAGTGTGGTTCTGTGGGTACCCATGGACATGACTGAAGAGGGAGCCCAGCTGTCCACAGGTCACAGGACCACAGGATAGCGGGTTCTTGGAAAGGACTACTGGCCCTTCCACTCCGCTCACCCAGCATGCCTCCAGAAGGATCCACGCTTTCAAGCCAGACGTCCAGGGCTGGCCAGCCTGCTCCCAGGAACCTGTGGTCTCTCCCCCAACACCCCACCACCTTCTCTTTCCTCTTGGTCCTCTCAAACCCCTCCTGAGTGCAGAGTCCAGAGCCCCCAGTGGAGAAGGTTCAACTATTTCCTGAGGGATGGATGAAGGGAAAGAGAGAAGTGCTTGGAGCTAGGCTACCAAATGCTGGCCGCTGCAGACTAGCTAACGTCAGCAGAAAAGACACAAGTCTAAATCAGTGCTTCTCAACCTGAAGACTGGGTCTCAGAAAAGAAATGTTCCCCCACGGGGCATCTGGGAACAGTGTCTGGAGACACTGTTGGTTGTCACCACAGGGAGAAGGGTGCTTCTAGCATCTAGTGGGTGGAGGCCAGAGATGCTCTGAAACATGCCACAGTGCACAGGATGGTCCCCACAGAGAGAATATTTTAGCCCAAAGTGTCAGTAGTGGGAAATTGAGAAACTGGTGTAAATGCAGGTGGACAGTCCCTGTCTGAACTTCGGTGAGTCTCAGTGCCTGGGCAGTTCCTGGCCATTACTGGTTCTCTGAACGACAGACTGACGAAGGAGTCCTGGAAACATTCGTATTTGTGTGTGTTCTCCAGCCTCTCAGTGTTAGGTTTGAGTGGCAGTCTGCGTGAGAGTGGCCATTTTCCAGCATTCGGTAAATAACTCAGCATGCCCCAGGCACAGCTATAGGCAGGACAAGTGACAACCACAGCAAGATTAGTCAACATTTATTGAAACTTGGCAGACCTCGCTCGTGCTTAGTATTTTAGGTGACTTCAGTCCTGTAACAGTGCATGATAACCCTGCAAAGAAAATCCCCATTTACGGGTGATGAAACGGAGGCTTAGGAAGAACCAGTGGCTTGCCCGACATCACCCAACTGACCACCTGCAAAGTCGATCACTTGGATTCTGGTGTCCAGACTCCTAGTCACTAAACCACAGAGAAAAGGAAGGTGCTATCCCCGAAATAAACCAGGGGTCCGTATGTGGATTACTCACACTCGATGATAATTTCCAGGAAATTTCATCCCGATAACTCAGTTTGATTTTAATTTCACAATTTGCCTTGCTATCCCAAATTACAGCTGAAAATAGAGTGGTGATTAACGGGGCTGGATCCTGGCTTCCCAGGTAAGAAGCTCCGTGTCCGTAGGCGCGCGGTGCCTTGGCGCCCCAACCCAGGCAGCAGAGTCGGTCTGGACCGAGGCCGGCAGAGACCGCAGGGTGAGGAGGGTTGGACACTAAAGCACGTTGGACTCAGAAGCCGGTAGCGGCCCCCGCTCGCCGCCTCAGCCCTGTCCGCGCTCTCCCGCGCTGCGCCCCTGTCCGCCTTGGTCACCGCTGGCACCGCCACAAGGAGGCTGCATTTATTCCCAGAAAGCGAAAAAGCCGGTTTTCTGGGAGCAGGACGGGGAAATGGAGTCCTGGGTAGAGAAAGCCGAGAGGAAGGAAGGCGCGCTCGCCCTCCGGTGAGAGCTGTAGCCGCGCGGCCCCGGCGCGCAGCCCTGGATGGGCGGCTTCTGAGAGCAGCGGGGACAGGAGGAACCCCTGCGTGGATCGAACACTGAAGGGGTGGGGGTAGCTTGAGGCGGGCGGCGGGCGGCGGGGGCGGGCGAGCGATCCAGCTTCTTCAGGGCTCTCCAAGCTCCACTGCCGTCTCTCAGCAACGCACCTCCCCACGCCAACCCCATCCCCCAGGCCCCTCGCCCACCCATCTCCTACATCAGTCCTGGTCCAGGGGTGTGCCAACGGAGAGCCGGTCTCAGGTGCACCCTCCCCACCCCGTCCCATGACCCAGGGAAGGGGCTGGCCCAAAGCGAGCCCTCCGGATCCACGGTGGACCGGGGCCTGGGGGCCCTCCTGCTGCCGGGTCCCGGAGTTTCAAGGCAGACAGACTGGTGGGTTGCACTGGAGCTAAGGGATCGAAACTTTACTATCCAAGGGCTCTCATATCAGCCGGTCAGCCGCGCAAAACTCGGAGAGCGTCGGAAGCATGGATTGTAACAAGTTAGTTGCTATTTTGTTCACGGTCTGCCATAAAACAACTTGGGTTCGGCTTGTGCTGGCTCCCCCTGAGAGGGCGGAGAACCGGTCTTCAGTGAGACTGGGGTTCAGACAGATGGGGATACGGGGGGCAGGGGGGAGGGTGCCAGAGGGCGCACGGGACAGACTTTCCTCTGCCTGGGACACCATCCAGGCATCGGCTGCAGGAGGAACCTGGAGTGGCCTCTCTGTGGGGAGCCAGATCGCAGCCACCTCTGCTCTAGGAGACCTGGAGAGTGAGCCCCGCATGTGCTTTATCTGAAAGGAAAAGCACGAAGGTTTTAGAAATGACCCGCAACTGTGCTGAGCACACTAGCGCCTTTCTCCGAAAGGGACGCCTGTGTTTGCTTAAGTACGCGGAGTCCGGCTCTCTCCAGGCTGTGCGTGTGGGGGTGTGTGGCGGAGAGATTTCTGTCAGGAAAAGAAGTGACCCAGGCTTCCAGGATCGGGCGGGGTTGGGGTTTGGTGGGGGTGGGGGAGCGGGTCATGAGAATCCGGATCCGCTGTTTCCCGTTTGCGATTTCCTGAACAGAAACACCTGGCTCCGGTGGCCACGTGCCATGCGCGCAGAGGAACCCGCGAACCTCCAGAGTCTCTTCCTCCGTGTAATACGTAAAACCCCAGCTTATCTCCACAGGAGGGCTGGGGTGTGGATTCTAAGTCGTCGGGGGCTGTGGGGTTGTTAAGAATAGATGAGAACGTAAGGTCTTGGAGCCATCTGCACCCGCTACGGTGGGCCCCTCACGGGAACCCGGGCGCAGGATCCTTTGGGTCCTCCGAAACCGCGGCTTGGGAGGAGGGCCCACGCTAAGGAAATTTGCAAAGCATGAGGACCTTTCCGAGAGGAGGTCGCACCATTTCGCTGGGAATTTGCCCCTAACAAGTAAGAGATTTTTTTAAAAAAGATTGATAACAAGTTATCAATCCGAGCTCAGCAGAGGACTAAGTTCACCGACTCCCTGACCTTGGGGATGGCGGTGGGAACAGGCACACCGACCGGCTGGCCTGGAGGTGGGGCCCAACCCTAGGCGGGATGGGGGCGATGCAGGGGTCAGGACGAAAGGCACAGGGCGGGCAGAGCCCTTCCTTCCCTTGGGACTGGGCTCTCTAATGCGGGGGTGTACCTTGCCGGAACCAGACTGAGACCAGGGAGCGCACCCGGCCAGTGGGCACAGAAGTTGGAGTCGGGGTGGGGGGTGTGTGTGAGGGTGCTGAGGGTGTAGAGAGGGGCTGGTGAGCAGCAAGGTGAGAGATGGAGCCAGACTCCACCACCCGGCCCCCACCAGCCCCAGCAGGAAGCCCCAACCTGGCTTGGGATCCAGAGCTATGTGGATTTCTAAGAAAAAAAAAAAAAGTTTATTTAAAATTTTGTACATAAATAAATAAATAAATATCTTCTGGCATTACAGAGACCTTACAATGACAAGCTAGGCCGGGGCAGGGCTGGGGTATGGGAGACGAGTGTCCTCAGAGGCAGACAGTGGGACTCGGGGAAACGCAGAGCGACTCCAAGACAAAGTGAACCGGCTTCCCGACAGGCAGTTTCTCTCGTGGGAGAAGAGCCATGGGCACAGAAGGGTCGGATGGGGGGGCGACAAACGAACGATGAACTTCAAAGGGGCTCTGCGGGGAGGGGAGGAGAAAGGAAAAGAAAAACACCAAAACCCAGGAGTTCCTAAGTGTGTGTGGCGGTTGGGGAGTGGATTAATCACCGTAGCAAAGAGGTGGGGAGGGAAAGACAAAAAAAAGAGGGAGGAGCGAATGGGCACCCTAGAGGTGAAAGGCCGAGCTTGGCCCAGGGTGGAGAAGAGCCGAGGAAGCGAGGAAGCCTGAGCCAGTCCGGAGCTGGCGGGCGAGGAGGCGCCGGCCGCCGGCAAGGCGCTGGGCTGGGCCGGGCCGCTGTGTCGCCGGGCAGAGAAAGATTCGCGCGCTTGCGGTGTGTTCATAGCTGGGAGTCCGCTTTGGATAACCGCGGGCCCTGGGATGGGGACACCAAGGTCAGGTCAGCCAAGCTCTTGACGCTTCCCAGGACGGAAGACCCCTGCAAAGTCGCGCTACCTCAGTGCGCGACCGCCTTAGGCAGTGGGTGCCCGGGAAACAGTGCCGTGTCCGAGGACCAGTCTTGGAGCCACGCGCGGGGAGTGTCTGGGGTGGGCTCCCTGGGAAGGCGTGCGCCTAGGGAGTGACCGTGAGATCGCGGTCATCCTTCCCCGAAGAGGACGGAGACATGGGCACTTCATCGTCGTCCTCGGAGCATTTAGCGGAGGAGAGCGACGCGCACTTGCAGCCCTGCGGTGCGCCCTCGCCCGCTCCCGCGCCCCCGCCGCCCCCGCTGCCGCCGCGGTGGTTGCTGCCCTTGCCCTCCTTCTTGTGCTTCACTCGGCGGTTCTGGAACCAGATCTTCACCTGCTTCTCCGACAGATTCAGGTAGGTCGCGATCTCGATGCGGCGCAGGCGGGACAGGTACATGTTGGCGGCGAACTCGCGCTCCAGCTCTAGCAGCTGCGTGCTGGTGAACGCCGTACGCATCCTCTTGCTGCTGGGCAGCGGGTTCGAGCTGCTGTCTGGAGAGGGTGGGGCGCAGAGACGCAAGCCATCAGACCTCGGCGCCGGGGGCCCCATCCTCCGGTGGGCGGCCGTCAGAATCCCGGGATTCTGGTCTCTCTCCCACCCCTTCGCCCCAACACAATGCACGGCAGCTAATAGCGGTCGGCCTCCTCGTCAAGCCCAGGGACCCTGGTACTCCACCAGTCACCGGGCCCCGCACTCCATGGAATGCCCTGCGCCCCAGCCCTCGCTCCCTCCTGGAAGTCTCCGCCAGGATCGGGACTTCCTGCTTCTCCCTCCCTGCCAGGGTCCAGTCCCAGCTCTCCAGCAGCACGCCACCCAGAGTGACCCCCTCAGAGGCCCGACATGATCACCCCCAGGAACCCAGGGTCCTCATCCCCTATCCCCGCCCGCCCAGCTTTGGTCTGTCCCCTCCCTGCCCCCCCACCCCCCCGCGCGGCTTACCCACGGAGATGCAGTGGAACTGCCTGGGGTCGGGGAGGGAGTACGAGGTCTGGTAGAGCGCGGCGGCGGCGGCGGCGGCGGCGGGGCTGTGAGCGACCCCGGGCGACACGGCCGAGTGCTGGCGGCCCAGGGGCGCATGGCAGTATTGCGAGCCGAAAGGCGGGAAGGACGCCTTGAGCAGGGGCAGCGCGGGCGGCCCGGGGGGCCCGTGCAGCTGGGAGGCGGTGACGCAGAGCGGGCAAACGCACAGCAGCCCAGCCTTGCGCGCGTGGCAGGCGCCCGGGGAGAGGCCGTGCAGGGCGTGCGGCGGCGGCACGGCGTAGGGGAAGAGCGGCGGCGGGCTGCCCTCCGGCGCCTTCTTCTCGCCGGCCTCGCGCAGCACCAGCGAGTCCACCAGGAAGGAGCGCGGCATGGCCCCGGCGCGCGGCCGCCCCGCCGCCGGCCTGCTCCCGGCGCCCCGCGGACCCCGGGGCTCCCCGCGCGCTCGCCCGGGCCGCGGCCGCGCGCAGCTGCCCGTTCCGGGGAGGCCGCGGCTGGAGGCGCCGCCCAGAGAGCGCGGGGTGCTGGCCAGCACTAGTGGTGCTGAAAGGCGCCAGCGGCGCCGCTTAAATAGGACTATTGCCATGTGATGGGCTACGCCAGGAGCGGCCGGGGCCTCTCAATAGGGTTTTTGTGCCTTTTCTCTTGGCATTCACTCTGCACGCTTCCTCATTATTTCACTTGTTAACTAAATGAACTGCATAATGTACTCTATTCTTGTCAACCCCACCCACGCGGTAACAGGCGCCCTCGCCCCCTCCTCTCCCTCTTGCGGGTTTATTTTCTCATTCTCCTGCGATTTAATATTCTTTTCTTTCTCTTTATTCCTTACTCTCCTTTGACTTTGCATTGGCGATCGGCCCGTTTATCTTACTGATTTTGCACCCTCGCTTCCACAGATCTCCCCATGGGCGCACACTCCTATGTTTTCTGGGGGACTCGGTCCGAGTCCCCGTTCTGCTATCCTTTCTCCCTCGCCCCCCCCTCCCCGTCTTCCCCAAGATCAGGCTGCCTCCACTGGGTTTAATCAGCTCAGTTGTGCACCCCGCGAGCGTCCCCGTGGCCGGCCACTATTTCCACCTGTGGAATTCTTTCCCCTCTCTGGGTACGGGAAGCAGGAGCAGGGCTCCTGCAGGGGTGGCGTCGCTGGGCAGACAGAAGGGCTCGGTATTTGCTCTCCAGCACTAGCCGCATCGCTGTCCCTCTTTTCTCTAAGTTTCTCAAATTCTCTTAACTTTGATGCTGTCCGTAGCGCCTTAGTGTTTGTTCAGGAGACGATCGTGGCTGTAAAGAGGAAACCAGCCACGGGGAATCACAGAGAGACAGGGAATCACAGACAGAGACGGGAAATCACAGACAGAGACAGGAAATGGGAGGAGAGCCTGGCCGGCAAAGACCTAGATCTTATACAGCACCAGAAGTGGAGCGTGTGGGCGCTCTTTCCGCTGGCCAGTGCCCCAGCAGACCCGCGGGTGCGCTGGGAAGTCGTTGCCTTCCCGGGGGTTAGCCCTAGAGGGGCAGCGGCTCCAGGGGCAGCTCTGTGCCCGGCTTCTGCTGACTCTGGCCGTGCTCTACCAGACTTTCTCTCTCCCCAAGACCTGCTCCTGTCACCTGCCTCAGTCTCTTCTTTCTGGTCACACAATGGTTAAACAACTTGAAACGCCTGGCGTAGTATACACAGCTTCGGCTTCTAAAATCGTCCTCTGGGCTCCAAGCAGGAGCTTTTCCCATACAATGGGATATTAGCATACAGATTTCGAACGTACAGCCTGAGACTTTTCGAGGAAGACATTTACTTTCGATTTTATTGGAACCGAGTCGCTGCAGTTACCTGCTCTGAGCCCTGAAAGGAATTGCGAGACATGGAGAGAGAAGCTTTCCGGACGGGGAATCAGTGCACGGAATAAGGGCCCCGAATGGAAGTCTTCGCACGGCTTTTCATCATCCGAGACATCTCTGCAGTAGCAACAGCAGCAGATGATAGCTGATCAAAAAGCAAAGATAGTTTATTTGAGGAGAAATAACAGATTCCATAAAAGAGAGAGGGGCGGGGGAGAAATAATCGGGATGGAGGGCCTGTCCCCTAGCAGGAAGAGTAAGGACTCGGAGCTTCCTTGATGGATCTATCAGCCTGGGGGGCCAGCGGCGTCCCTCAACTCCAAGGTCTCTTCCTCAAGGCTCCTACTATGTGAGTGGGAGCGGTGTTGGCGGACAAGCCAGGGTGCATCAGTACAGCTTAATGCCAGTTCTAATTGCTCCCTGGAAAATTTGGGCTGGCCAGGACCTCGAAGACTGGGCCCAGAGGGGTACTAGAGCTGGGAGAGGGCCTCCCTTCTGGGCAGAGGTGGGTGGGAGAGGTGCAGGGTGCAGGCAGGACCTGGAAGCCTGAAAGGGGCAGCTGGGAGCCCGCAAAGGGTCAATGAGGAGCTCTCTCCAGGGACTGTAGCCCACGCCCGGGAGGAAGGGGTTAAGAGCCCCTGAATGTGAGCAAGGCCAAAGCTACTGGGAAAGAATATCTGGGGGTGTGGGGGGGAATAACCAGTTTTTTTTTTCCCTCCAGCCTCTGGACCTTATTGAATGTCATTGAAGAAAGTTTTGAATGCCAGATAAAGAGAGGCGAATTAAAGTGTGTGACAGCAGAGGATAAGCAAACACAAAGAGAACTCTGTCACACTTTGGGGCAGAATCCGTGGGCTTTTTACCAAGTCTCTCCGCTATGATTGAATTAAGTAATAGGAAAACATTTTCTTTCAGTTTAGAGCCATTAGACAAAAACTTCAAAGCGAATAACACTTTTTAATGTGCAGCCCACAATGGATTGGGTTTTGTGCTGAAATGTTTAAATGGTTTGTTGTGCAACTCGGCGCGGGAGAGAGCCGGGCCCAAGCAGAATAGCATCCTTGAGAGGAGTGTTTTTGGGAAGCCTAGAAAGAGCGCATACTTAATCCCCCATCCCTAAACTGGGCAGGTTGTGGGCTGGAAAGGGGACTCCCTCCTTTGCGGTCCTGGGCCACTGGCTGCACCCCAGGAGTTGGATAATGTCAGGAAAAAAAGTTCTGTGCCCCCGGAGAAGGCCAGCCCCGAGGGCTGGGCAAGAACGGAGGGACGCCGGCCTCAGGGAGCTTAGTGCGGCCCAGCAAGGGTGCCCAGTGCCCTTCGGCCAGCCCCGGAGGCCTGTGTCCTCGCCTGGCTTCCCGTCGCTGCCTTTAGAGCCCGGCGGGGTCGGGGTCCCTCGCTCCCTGGGTGTAGGCTGGCGGCTGTATGGCTATCCCCTTCCAGGCGCCTCCCTGAGCTGCCTTCAGCAGGGTGGGGTGGGGTGGGGATGGGAGGAGGTGGAGGGATTAGCCTGATAGCCTGGGAGAGGGGCCCCAGGGAGCCTCTCACCTGTGCGCCCTACTCGGCCCCCAGCGGGTTTTCAAGTGTCCATTAGGGACAATTCAACATGGAATCATTTCTGCCATGTTGGTCTTTTCTTTTACTTTCAGAATGCCTCCTTTCCTGTCGATATAGAGAACACACCATCTTTCTCCTGGAAATGTAATTTCAAGCTATTTGCAGCAAAAACTGCACAGATTTCGAGGGGTGGGTGGAGTGGGGTGGAGTGGGGCACGCTCTTGTTACCTTATTTTAGTCACAAATTTCTTCAAATGTCATTTTCCTTCCTGGGAAGGCCAAGGACCCTGCTTAAAAATACTTCCCCTCTTCTCCAGCGCCCCCCACAGTGTTGCTTGCTCTATAAACACCTTGCCACTGTGTCACTGAGGCATTCGATTTTCTGCTCCCTGCCCCTGCCCCTGCCCCACCCCCACATGTCTGCTCCACTGAGGACTGGCTGTTTGTCTATCTTGTGCATTGCTGTACTGTATCCCAACTCAGAACAGTTGTTCCTGGCACATGGTAGGTGTTCAGCATGTATTTCCTGCATAAAAAAAGGAAAGAAAGTGGCCTGGCTTGGGAGGTGGCTTGGGGAAGAAGATATGCTGGTTTGCCTGCTTAGTGCCCTGGACACTTAGGAGTGTGGCCAGGGTGACTGACCTGCAGGGACTGCTGACCCTCTCCCAGCCACCACACCCTCCGCAGGGCTCAAACAGGACTGGAAGTCTGTGTGTTTGTTGAGCGAAAGGCGAGTCTGTAGGCAAGATGGCCTTCAGAGAGGCAGGATGGTTCCCTTCCAGGCAGCTCTGTTGTCCTGCTCTGAGAAGCTGGATGAAACTTCGGTAGCTCAAGTCTAGGATTGTCCTTCCAATGATATATCGGAGAAAAGACTGGTCAGAAAGAGAGTAATGCGGCGTATGCTCTGGAATTACCAGCGACCGCGTATGTGCTTTCTGTGGAGGGGGGATTCTCATTGTTACGGGGAGGGAGAGGCTGCTCGCTTGACCAGGCTGGTGGTAACTCAGACCACTCTGGGAGAGCAACCCGCTCAGTGGAGCTGAGGGGACCGAGGGCGCCAGGCCTCCTAGGGAGTGATGAGTGCACGTGGGAGGCAGCAGTGGTGTCCACCCACCGCAGGGGTGGGGAGAGGTGCCTGGACCCAGATGTGGTCGGGGAGTGCAGGCCAGGCCACGAAGGGTCACTGTAAGAGCTCTATACTTGATCCTACATGGAAAGCATTAAGCAAGGGTAGTAACAGAGTCAGATCTGAACTTGAGACCTAACTGGCAGAAGCAGTAGGTCCTGTTGATGGGGACAGAGAAAAGCCAGAGTCAGCTTGCAAATGAGTGTTTATGGAACTATCCAATGAATGGAGGGAGGGAAAACGCACAAGGAGAAAATTATATCAGTTCAAGTGATGGATAATGACCACCTGGGCAGGGGTGGAGGCAGGAGGGTCAGAAAGGGGAAACATTTGAGAGAAGGGAATGGATAAGATCAGTTAGGGGTGTGTGTGTGTGTGTGTGTGTGTGTGTGTTGAAGGGGCATGAGAGAGGGAATCATACACATCGCTTGGTCTGAGGGGATGGGAGGGTGGTGATGCCACAGGCAGAGACCAGGACCGTCAGAGCAGGGCCCATTTTTGCTCATGAAGCTGCAACATGATGTCATATTTGGACATGTTGCATTTTCATCCATAACCTCAGAGTCTTCTGCTGATGTCCCATGGTGAAAATGTGAGTCTAAAGCTGAGCAGAGAGATCAGCGATGGAAAGAGAGATTTGGGACTAACGTAGACAAAAATGGTAGCCTTAGTGTTAGGATGGATGAGCTTGGGGGTGGGAAGGTACAGAGAAGAAACGCGATTGTAGATGTATTCCTAGGAACACCCATATTTAAGAGACAAGTGGAGAAAGGCTCTTTCAAAGTCAGGGAAGTTTTGCATCCATCTTAAACCAGAAAATAATCCTGAAGATAGAGCTTCATGCTGGGAATAATGGAGCAGAAAGATGGCAAGAACCAGAGTCTTTGAGGATGCAGGAGCAGCTTTACCTACTTTTTTGGTTGTAAGTGAAAGATGTTTATCTTTTAAACTATTGAATTTTTTATTACATCTGGCTGTATTTAATCATAATTAACATGGTCCCTTGGCTACCCTGGTGGCTCAGGCAGTAAAGGATCCATCTGTAATGCAGGAGATGTAGGAGACCTGAGTGCGGTCCCTGGGTTGGGAAGATCCCTCGCAGGAGGGCACGGCAACCCATTCCAGTATTCTTGCCTGGGAAATCCCATGGACAGAGGAGCCTGGCCGCTCATGGGGTTGCAAAGAGTCAGACACGACTGAGCGACTAAGCACAGCACAATATGGTCGCTAAGCCCTGATCCAGCCAGATAATAAGAATCAAGCCCAAATAAGGAATCAATGGGAATCATGTTAAAGCAGCTGTGATGTCCTCCTGTTTTTTTTTTTCCCCCCAGCTAGATTATAAAGCTGTCAGGGCAGGGATAAAGACTTACTTATATAGGTATCACCAACCTTTGTCACAGTACATGGCATGTTAGATATGTTGTTCAGTTTAGTCGCTCAGTCGTGTCCAGCTCTTTGCAACCCCGTGGACCACAGCACGTCAGGCCTCCCTGTCCATCATCAGTTCCTGGAGGTTACTCAAACTCATGTCCATTGAGTCAGTGATGCCATCCAACCATCTCACCCTCTGGCATCCCCTCTCCTGCTGCTGATATGTTGAGTAAATGTTTGATGTGGGTGCTAATGGCCACAAAGGGGCTGTTCTTTCTTGGCCCCTCTTCAGTGCACCACAGGTGGTGCTAGTGGTAAAGAACCCACCTGCCAATGCAAGAGATGCAAGAAACTCAGGTTCCCAGAGTCGCGAAGATCCCCTGGAGAAAGGCATGGCAACCCACTCCAGCATCCTTGCCTGGCGAATCCCATGGACAGAGGACCCTGGCGGGCTGTGGTCCATGGGGGTCCCAAAGAGCCGGACACGACCGAGCCACTGAGCACACACAAACCACAGCTGCATTTCGATGAGCACTGCAAGGTTTCAGAAGCTCTCGGAGCTTTAGCTTTCTTATAATAAAGTGAGAATGACCCCTCACCTTCCTTGTAGGGATTAAAGATGATGCACGCGTATCTTGAATGCTATCAGCTTTTCTGGTTAGTGGGAGCAGATGAAGGCAATTCATACCAAGAACCAGAGCTTCTCGGCTTCCCTGGTGGCTCAGTGGTGAAGAATCCACCTACCAATGCAGAGGACACGGGTTCAATCCCTGGCCCAGTAAGATTCCACGTGCTGCGGAACAACTAAACCCGTGCTCCCTGACTATTGAGCCTGTGCCCTAGAGTCCATGCTCCACAAGAGAAGCCACCGCAATGGGAAGCCTACACACCGCAGCTAGAGAGCAGCCCCTGCTTACCGCAACTAGGGAGAGCCCATGAAGCAATGAAGAGCCTGCACAGCCAAAAGATAAATAAAGTTATTAAAAAGTAATGCAATCCTCTGTTAAAAAAAAAAAAGTATCAGCCGTTCTATTTGAATCTTGTGGGGCCTCTGGGCTCCCTTTCCCGTATGATTTTTCTGGACGGCCGTCAAGGGTTGCCTTACCAGTGCCCACAGGCCAGTCTGTTAGCTGGCACCTCCCCTGATGCCCACCACGTGCTGTTTCTTTCCGGAGCGACCGGCTGCAGGAGTGTTCAGTGAGGCCCTCTCTTGGCATGGATCATCTAGTCTGAGTAACTCACCGTAAACCGTTTCCTTTTCTCTTCCCCCTTGAGATCGATGGAAGCAAAGATGATTTCTGCGGGATGAGGGTATTCTCCTACTCAGGGACCTAGAGGGTGAATGTGGCACCGCTTACTGAGGACTTCAATAGGAAGTGTTTGTAGATTTAAAGAAAACTTGGAGGGTTTGGAACAAGCAGAACCAGTCTCACCTCGAATAGTTTTCCATGGGTGAGTGAACTCCTTACCTTTAAGCACAGCCTTTAGAATAAATTGCTGTTTTCCCCTAATGGATGAGAGTGACTCTTGAGTCACAAGGATGGGCTGGTCTGTGGCCTGAAGTCAGATTTCCAGCAGGAAACTTGGTTCTGAGACCTCGCAGTGTAAGCGTTTCCTGTCCTGTATGCCTTCCTTTCTCTGCCAAGGGGAGCTCCCGACTCAATGATCAGCCAGGTGGCAGCATAAAGCAATAAACCCGGTAACAGTGGAGCCCTCCTTTGCTCAGGTGTCTCCACACCCTCTCCTCTTCCCCCATTTTCACCAGAGCAAACCCGGGACACATCTCCTCCCCCAAGCCTTTGAAAGCCTTTGACTCAGAAACAGCAGGACAGCAAAGATAAGCCACTGGAAGGGAAAGAGCCGAGGGCTTGTTTACAGCTGGTATGACATTCTGTGGTGTATCATGCAGAGTAGATCAACTGAGAAGGTCTGGGGGCTTCTATGACCATCACCCCAAACCCCACACTCGACTAACACTGCCAAGCTCTTGTTTTGTTCAGTAAAGTACTTACTTGGCCCACGGTTTCTCAGAGGCACAGTGAGCAGGTGATGAATGCTGACTGTGCATTCATTACGTTTTGGAAGAGAGGAAGGGGCGGGAGGACGGCAGGCGTACCAGGAGACCTTGGGTCTTGCAGGAGCTGCTCTGGAGTTTTCATAGCAATGTCCTTACGCTGGCAGGGAGCTGGGTATTTCTGCCCCAGTCCACCAGTGGGTTCTGGAGCCCTGTGGTCTTGCAGTCATGTTCAATCCCAACGGATATGGTGCTCACCATTTGGCTAGTGTTCCTGATCCTCCAGGGCCTTAATTCTTTATATATATATAATATTTAGAAATTAATGTTGTAAGAGAGAAAGAGGGAACCTCAAGAGCTCAGACTCTGAAAAAGCGAAAGGGAGTGGAATCCTGTACAAGTGGAGGCATTGTGTTTAGGAATAGAGGTGGATATAGGGAAAGACAGGGGTCTGCTGAAAGAGATGGTCATGGGAAGATGAGGTTTTTTAAAAAATTAAATTCACTTATTTGGCTTCACTGGTCCTTGGTTGTGCCACACAGGAGCTCCAGTCTTCATCTTGGCCTGTGGCTTGATCCCCTGACCTGGGTCCCCTGCACTGGGAGTACAGAGTCTTAGCCGCTGGACCACCAGGGAAGCTCCAGAACTCTGGTTCTTAATTCCCACAGAGAACATTGTGTCTGGCATTGCTACTTGAGTAATTGTAACTATACAGATCTCTGTGTCATTTTGGAGCACCAGGCTAATGCCTTGTTAAAAAAAGGAAGAAAATTAAAGTTAGACTCCACGGAGAACTGTTGACTCGTGGATCTGCTCTGGGTAGGCCCAGGACCTCGGAGAGAAGTCCTTTTTCTAGCTAACAATGTAGAGTTGTGAACAAACTGAATCCCTAAGAAGAGTCACTTTCTTTTCCTTCTCTAGCTATTAAGTGGAGGCCAATATCATGGGGCAGTTACTACCAGCAGGAGCCTTAGTGCTAAGGCTAGCTGGTTCTCTTCTGGGATGGCAAGAAGATACCACTTCTTTTTTTAAAAAAATATTTGTCAAGTCTTACTTGCAGCAGACTGAGGCTTGGGCCTGCCTGACTCCACCGCCTGGTTCCGCTCACTTCTCTGTGTACCAGCCTCATACAGCACAAGGTGGTGTGTGCCAGTGTAGTCCCAGTGAGTTTTACTTCTGGAAGCATTCAGAGAAGAGTTCTTGCAGCCTGGGGCCAGGAGGAAGCGTATCTCTGAGGAGGGGAGGCTTGACTTTGTCCTTCAGGAAGGACAGGACTTAGACTGAAAGTAAAAGTGTTAGTCACTCAGTCGTGTCCCACTCTTGACGACCCCACAGACTGTAGCCTGCCAGGCTCCTCTGTCCATGGGATTTCCCAGGCAAGAACACCGGAGTGGGTTGCCATGCCCTCCTCCAGGAGATTTTCCCAACCCAGGGATCAAATCCGGGTCTCCTGCATGGCAGGCAGGTGCTTTACCACCTGAGTCACCAGGGAAGCTGTCAAGACTTGGATGCATGGGCTGCACATGGATGGATGAGATGGGGAAGAGAGAGGAGTTGGAAAGGACAGTATGAGACGATGCACAAGAGTATATGTTGGGGACATAATGAATTTATGAAGCTGGAGGGACAGTTGAGGGAGAGCTTGTTGAGGGGCCTGGTGTATAAAGAGTGTTGGGCTTCAGGGTAAGACTGGTCTTATGGTTGGTGGTAGGAATACCAAATTGCCATTCCATGTCTCTCATTACCTTCTGGTTCCCACTGACTTGTTTTTCTTTTCTTTTCTTAAATTCATTTGGCTGTGCTGAGTCTTAGTTGCAGCATGTGGGATCTAGTTCCCTGACCAGGGATCGAACCCAGGCCCCCTGTATTGGAAGCTTGGAGTCTTAACCAGTGGGCCACCGGGGAAGTCCCCCCTCTGACTTGGTTTGCAACCTGGATAATTCCTGGGGAGAGGAGTAGTTGATCGTTTCTCTAAGCTGGGAAGGAGGAGATGGCTGCTGGTCCAGTCCTTGCTGCCGCCTGCTTCCGAAGGGCAGGGAGAGAGTGTCTTCCTGGCGCTGTCCGGTGCAGGACCAGCGGAAGACAGGCGTTAGCATAAAATGAAGAGAGAGAGCACAGGCCGGACTTGCATTAGCAGACAATATTGCTTTGATTGCAGACAACACACATGAATTGAATTGATAAAGGAATCTTCCCATCAAAGCCAGAAATGAGTGGAAATTAACTTTAACAAAGTAAGCAACTGTGATCGAGACAGATAGAAGAAACCCAACCGCATACTTTGTACGTGTCAGAGGCGTCGAGCTGCAGAGCGTTCAGGCCCATCAGTGCTCGGGCATGATTAATAAACACTTACCCGGACATTCATCTGACGCGAGACTGACAAAGCCCCACAATGATGGAGAGAAGGGGCATTGCCTCTTGATAGATGCATCTGAAATGCTCATTTACTCCTTTTTGATGGATTTAAATGTTCAGGTACTCTCTCTCCATAGAAATTGATTCTGAAATGGGGCTGGGTTAAAAATAAGGGCTAGAGATGTAACTGTGTCGACGTGGCAGAAAATGTATCCCTCCTAGACATCCATGCATAGACGGACACAAGCTGGAGTTAACCAAGGTTTGCGAGATGCTGGGGGTGGGGAGGGCTGCTTATTTTTTAAGTGTGAAGTGGGATAGATAGACACAAAAATCCATCTGAGAGTCTGTAAATAATGTTGGAGGCTGTGACCCAAACACTAGCCTTTTTCTTTCTTGTCTGAAACAGTTTAAAAATTATCTATTGGGGAAAAGATCTCAAAGAATAGGTTTACATTTGGACTTACTAAGATCTGCACCAGATCTGAATTTTCCACTGGAGGAGGCACGGATGTGGCCATGGATGAATGATGAATGTGGTCCCTAGAGGCAGGAAGCTCATTCATTCAGGCCCCCATCCACCCTCTCCAGATAACAAGGCAGGTCTGGGTTTGCTAGGTTGAGTTTGCAACACTGGGGCCACTGTCCCCTTGGGTGCAAAGCCCAGGCCAGCAGGCTCCTGGCATTCCACCCGCAACTCTGTGTCTGCTCAGGCAGAGTCCCGGAGGACTGTGCCGTGGCCCAGGCATGGGGTCTTGTTTGTTTGAGGAGTGATGTTGCAAAAGGTACTGCCAGGTACAGGATTCCCTGGGAGACAGAGTATGTCTCCATCACTCTCCAGACTCTTTAAGACAAGAAAAGTCTAGTTTGGGGGCTCTGGGTAGGGCAGTTTTATTTATCCAAACAATACCGTTCCCAGACACAGATGCCATGAATCACCTTGTGAATCTTCCTGTAAAATACAGGAGGTGCTCTTAGAGTCCTGAGATTCTGTTTCAGAGAATGTCTACCAGGGCACAGAAGGAGAATTCAAGGCCCCTGTCAGCCCTGCTCAATCCCCACTGGGGCTGAACAGACTGTCATAAGCAAGACAGTCTTCCTTAGGCCTCCATCTCTGAGTGGCTCAGATGGTAAAGAATCTGCCTGCAGTGCAGGAGACCTGGGTTCTATCCCTGGGTTGGGAAGATGGAATGGCAACCCACTCCAGTATTCTTGCCTGGAGAATCCCATGGACAGAGGAGCCTGGTGGGCTAGAGTCTATGGGGTCACAAAGAGTCTGACATGACTCTGTAACTGACTTTCACTTTTCTGAAAGAGCAGTAAGGAATGCTCTCCAGGGTTCTGAGGGGTGGCACTGGGCCCCTTAGGGATTCTCCCAGATACAAAGGACAAAAAAAGAAAATCTGATGTTTTTTTTTTTTTCATGAAAACCATGTGTGGAGAAGCTGTGCAATTACGGTCTTAGGAAATCTAGGATTTTCTTATCTTTCCTCCCCAGCATTTGTGGTCTGTTGTCTTTCATGTTCACGTTTGCCCCCGTGGCAGGCAGAAGGCTGCGCTCCACACCTCATCGCGTTCCAGGCAGTGGGGAGAAGGAGACAGACAAAGAGTGGCCACGGGCTTCTCATCAGGAACCAAAGCTTCCTGGCAGCTCCACCTATGCACATGCCATCCTTCCGGGAGGGAGCGGGGAACAGGGGCAGGGTGAGGATCAGGCGAGTACTGAGACCTGCAGGAAGGAGAAGGAGGAGGTGCCTCTGATTCAGAGACTGTGGTCGGGGTGTCACAGTCTGCGTGGGCTTAGACAGCACACATTTATTTTCTCACATCCTGGAGCCTGGAAGTCCGAGGTTGGGGTGCCAGCAGGGTTAGGTTCTTGGTGAGGGTCCTCTTTCTGATTTGCAGACAGCTGTCTTCTCATTCTGTCCTCAGATGGTGTCAAGCAGGAGAGAGAAAGCAGGTTCTCTCCCGTCACTCCGTTGTGTCCAGGTCTTTGTGACCCCATGGACTATACAGTCCAGGGAATTCTCCAGGCCAGAATCCTGGAGTGGGTTGCCATGCCCTCTCCCAGGGGATCTTCCCAACTCAGGAATTGAACCCAGGTCTCCGCATTGCAGGCAGATTCTTTACCAGCTGAGCCACCAGGGAAGCCCTGTCTCTTCTTGCTGCTGCTGCTAAGTCGCTTCAGTTGTGTCCGACTCTGTGTGACCCCGTAGACGACAGCCCACCAGGCTCCTCTGTCCCTGGGATTCTCCAGGCAAGAACACTGGAGTGGGTTGCCATTTCCTTCTCCAATGCATGAAAGTGAAAAGTGAAAGTGAAGTCGCTCAGTCATGTCCAACTCTTAGCGACCCCATGGACTGCAGCCTACTAGGCTCCTCCATCCATGGGATTTTCCAGGCAAGAGTACTGGAGTGGGGTGCCATTGCCTTCTCTGCTGTCTCTTCTTATTAGGCTGTTAACCCAACCATGAAGTCTTCATTCTCATGACCTAACGATGGCCCAGAAGCCCTACCTCCTAATACCATTGCATTAGAAGTTAGTGTGAATTTCGGGGGGACAGAAACGTTCAGTCCGTAGCAGGGGTGGTGAGAACTGTAGACAGGGGTTTTGTTATTGGAGTGTAATTGCTTTACAACGTTGTTAGTTTCTGCTGTACAACAAGGTGACTCAGCTGCACGTATGCACATATCCCCTCCCTCTGGGTCTCCCTCCCCCCTCCCCCTGCATCCCACCCGCCCAGGTCCCCACAGAGCACTGAGCTGAGCTCCCTGTGCGCTACGGCATGTTCTATAGGATGGGCTTTTAAGTGAGGTTGACTCACGATTTGCCACCTGAGGGTTCAGAAACCCTGCAACCTGCCAGACACACATTTTCTTGCAATGCTTGGTTGAACTAGCCTAACTCTCACCCCACCCTGGGAAGTCCAGTGCCCTCCCAAGCCTTCTGGGGGTCCCTGCAGCCTGCGTCCACTGAAGCCCCCCTTTCCTCTCTGCAGAATGTCCCCGCAGGCTCCACTCTCTCCTTCCTCCTTCATTCTCGCTTCTACGAGCCAAGCTGTTGTGTTTTCTTTTCTATGCACATCTTTCATTCTTTTCAGTTGACTGGTGTTTACTTTAATCAGCTTTAGGACTAAGGAATAAAACACTGTTTAGGACAAAATTTTTCTCAGAACGGTGAGTCCTCATTTTTCAAGAACAGTTTCTGAAGAGTGATTTACCTTTTTCCATCTGTAATCTGATTCTCAACGCCTTTTCAGAGCAGAGTTTCCCTTTTCCACCTTGAGATAGTTTTTCCTTTTCTTATGGACTCTGTGAGGCTGACATGTTTGCGGACTCAGTACATCCGTGAGCTCTAACTAGTCTCTCCCTTTCCAATAGCCTTTGATGTCAGTCCTTTCCAAAGGCCCAGTAGTCACATTTCATGAAAAGAGAAATAAAGAGGAAGGTTTTTATCCCCCTGCCACCGATCAGAAATATGAAAACGATGTCTATTTTCTTTAGTAACAGCTAAGGGCAGAGACTGCAAATGAACCTCCCTCCATTAGGCACAATCAATAGAGATTTGGAGGTTTTCCCTCTAGTCTGGACTCCCCTTTGGGAACGAATGTGAGAATGAGGCCCATTTCCTGCAAAGGCCAGAGGGCAAAGGGAGCTGCTGGTCGCCGTCCATGTGACTCCAGTTATGGCCAGGCCTGGAGCTCAGGTTCTGGGCTCTCCCGTGGCAGGAGGTAATGATGGATGGGGGTCTAGTCTGAAGGTCTGAGCTGCCATGAATGAGGGAGGCCTGCTGCGCTTGCCCGGGGCCGAGCTTTCTCAGCAGTCGCTTTACAGCTTGCTGGGAAGCCCTGCACTCTTTCTGTGATGGGCAGGGCAGCCTGTCGGGTGAGACTGGACCAGCGAGGGCTGGACAATGAGAGGAAGTAGGCCATCCAGGGTTTGGTAAGCCTGCGTAGAGAGGGGACACAGAACTGCCCCCCTGTTGTGGGAGTCCCTCTGAGTCAGCTGGAGACTCCTCTGGGGCAGCTGGAAATGCAGTCCTGAAGGCTGCCCCCACTCTGTCCTCCCATGTACCCCCAGCTTCCGCAGAGCCCCTCAAAAGGGGCAACTTGAGCTTAGAAGGGGAGGCTACCCTGGGGGAGGGGAGGAGGTGGTTAAAAAGCCCCTCTCTAAGCTAAAGCACTGAAGTCCTCTGGGGCAGCCTGCAGGGAGATGCCCAAGGGGCCGAAAAGAGGCAGGCGCTTCTCCCAAGGATGCTTGGGCAGACAGACGGCAGACGCGGGCCGGCCCCTGAGGATGCTGCAAGGACACAGCTCTGCCCAGGGCTCAGGCACTCCTGTAAGCAGAGCATCTCCAAGACGTCCTTAGGACAGAATTTCGTATTCCAGAAGGGCTTCCTTGGGCTCTCATTTACCTTGAGTGTCTGGGGCACCCGTGTGGCCCCGAGACCTGACGATAACAATGCTTCCAACAAGCACAGTAATGATGGCTGATTCCACCGACCCAGAGGAGAACAAAGGAGGAGGCCACATGCACAGCAAAGCAGCTGCTCATCTACCTGAACAGCGAAGGTGCAGAATTGCACAAGTGATGGACCCGCCTGGCTGGCTTGCTGCATGCGATCCCTTTGTCTGTTCCTCCAGCCTCCCTGATGGCTTCTAAACCCCCCAGCCCCTCACATCTCCAGCCCCATGAGGCAAGACTGTGCCAGCCCCGGGTGTCCTTGCAGAGGGGACTGAAGGGCAGGGACAGAGGTCTGGTCCTGGAGACGAGGAGGAAGGGCAGAGAGTCGGGCTGGGAAGGGGACGGGAAGAGTGCTTGGCAGCCTTTGCATATGCCCACGGGCCCCTCTGCACCCTCGCCACCACCTTGCTGGCACTAAAAGGAGAGGGGGCATGAGGTGGGTGGGATGCAGCCGAGCCGGTGGCTGTGCTGTGGGGCCTGTGACTTAGTGAGCCCAGACAGCCCCAAGGTGGTGGGAAGAGGGCGTGTGCTTGTGAGTGCCACCGTTGGCAGGGTTCTGTGCCCAGCCGCTGTCCTGCATCGTCACCTTTGTGCCTCCAAACAGCCCCACCAGCTAAGCCGTGGGCTCTGCTCTGGAGATGAGAATACCGAGGCTCAGAGATACTGTCTTGGGTCCCACGTGAGTGGCTGGGAAAACATAGCTGTACCTGTCCTGTGAGATTCTGGGCTCTTTCTCTGGCTCCAAGGGGAGGTGGGGGTGCACTGCCAGCCCCCTACCTGCCCACACTGGCTCCCTCCTCAGAGCACCTCACCAGCAGCTGCAAGAGCTGAGCCCTGACCCACTCAACAGACTGCCCTGTAGGCTCAGGGTGGCAGGGCCAAGCCCCTCTCTGCACCAGGCTGGACTCCAAGCCGATGGCCTGGCGCTCAAGGGACCCCAGGCCTGCTCTCAGCCCTGTCCCACCCTGGGGCTTCTCTTCTTCTCCATATAAGTAACAGTGGCGTGAAGATGCTGCAGCTAGAGAGATCGCTGGGCTCTGGGAGGGAGATGGCTTGCTGCCCCAGCTGTGGAGGGTGGTTTGCCTCCAAAACCGAGAAGACATACAGCGTGGTCAGACCATCCGTGCTTCTCATGGGACACTTTGGTTTCTAGGCCTCCTGTGAAGTGCATTTCCTTAGAAGGGTGAGCGCACTCCCCTCCTTCCCTCTCGCACACCCTCACACACACGTGGCTCTGTTTTCAAAGAGCCTTTCTGCCTGGGATGCAGTTCTACTTCTGCCAAGGCAGGAACTGTGTCCTAAAGAGTGAGCAGGACTGGGGGCAGGGAGGGAGGGGAGAGATGACGACCACAGGGCCTTGGTTCCTCCCTCCCGGCCCCATGGCTCACCAGTTACAGAGGAAGCCGCAAAACCAGCACCAGTCACCACAGATGCCACGTGCTGCTGGGGACTGGTTTGAGTTGGTTCATGGACTGGGAGTGGTGGACCCTGCATGTGGTGGAGCCCGAGACCTGCGAGGGTCAGGAGGCACCGAGGCTGGGAGAAAAAAGGCCTTGGAGAGCCTCTTTTGGAGAGCAGGAGCTGTCGGCAGACGTGGGGAGGACCAGTGCTAACACCGTGGGCCAGACCGGAACACTCTGGTGTTTTCTGGAAAGCTGTTAGCCAGGTCATGGGGAGGTCAGGGCCTGCCTTGAGGTCTTCTCCCTGTGCTTGGCTCGTCCCCAGCAACTTGCTTTGGGAACAGACCTAGGAAATGTTTCCCTGGTCCATGAATACCCCTCAGCAGCAAGTCAGAGATTCCCCGAGAGGGTAAGTGGTTGAACGCATTGGCTTAACAGACAGGCGTTTGAATCCCAGCTCTGCCACCTGCTGGCTGTGGGACCAGGCAAATCAATTAAACTCTAGCCTCCTCAGTTTCATCACTGATAAAATGGGTTCCTCATTGGTTCCTGGTGGGGAGTCAGTGCCACAGTCTAGCATGAACAGACCCTCTATGTTATTTGTTGATGGACAAAATGAGATGATGCTCGTAAGATTTCTTAGGCAGTGAGTGAAGTGTCGTAAATGGTAAATGTCCAGCAATGAGAACCGGCATTAACATTATCACCGTTTGGACTGCAGTGCTCAAGGCAGATGGGCCACCTGAGCCCATATTCACAGCCCCTGGGGGCAGATTGCGCCATCCTCAGTCCCCGGCCACATGCGTGCTCAGTTGCTAAGTCACGTTCAACTCTTTGTGACCAACTCCTCTGTCCACAGGATTCTCCAGGCAAGAATACTGGCGTGGGTTTGCCATTTCCTTCTCCAGGGGATCTTCCTGACCCAGGGATCAAACCCACATTTCTTATGCCTCCTGCACTGGCAGGCGGGTTCTTTACCACTGAAGCTACCTGGGCCTCCCAATCTGGCCATGTGGCCACAGTATAAAGGTTTAGTCCAGACAATCAGGAGACAATTTTCAACTCTGATGACTTGTTTGAAGTGTGCACCTGGTCAGGAACCCACACCCACCAAGGGTCAGCTTCCTCCTCCTTCCCCCCAACCCTCCACCTTTGCAGGAGAGTCCGCGGGAGGGCACACAGTCTTGAATCCTTTATCTCTTGAAGCTTGGCAGCTCCCCAGCGTCTGCATTTGCTCCCTCACAGAGGTGGCAAGAAAAGCCAACATCTGCTCTCCATACCTTTCCTGCTGACCTTGGTGCTTCCTGGCCCTTGGAGACCTCGGGCTCCATCGCAACAACAAAGCCACATTGCTTTCTCCTGTAGCTAAAAGGATAGAAGCCCATTTTCTCCTCTCACTGTTGCACGGACAGCCTCGGAGGTTCTGTTGAACATTTCGTGTCCTGGGGAGGCGTCATCTCCTGGAACTGACGTGCCTGAAGCCTTCACACAGCTCCCGAGATGAAACAGAAGGCTGTCAGTTGCCCTGAGGACCTCCCACCTCCAGCTTGAGGTCCCTGTTTCACCTCCAAGTGACCCAAGTCCCCACTCCATCATCAGATGGCCTTTGGCTGGAGACAGATGCAGTTTGGGGGTTGGCAGGGCCATTCTAGCCCTCTGTCATGCCAGCCTCCTCTGCCTGGTCAGTCTTCCTCTGGAGGCAGCCACCAGGTCAGGGCAGTGGACATGGTCTAGATCAGGCTGGCATCTGAAGGCTCCTTTGTCCCTATTGTGCTGTAAGTTCCTTGCTCAATTCAGAACTCCCTGGCTTCAGCCCCTTGGTGTTGTTGCACAGTGAGGAGAATTTGGGAGACGATTCCGCGTCGGAAAGCCACCTGCCTAGAATGTTTCAGACTATACATTGCAGAGAACTCACATTTGATATCAACTGGCATTGATTGGGTGGATTATTCTAAAGGGTCTTTCCTAGTAGTAGGTAATAATTACCTCCAAACAAAACACAACTGTGGTTCTGTCTAACAAAACTTAGAAGCAGGGGTTTCCCTGGAGGTCCAGTGGTTAAGAATCTGCCTGGCAATGCAGGGGACATGGGTCTGATCCCTGGTCCGGGAAGATCCCACATGCCATGGGACAGCTAAGCCTGTGAGCCGCAGCTGCTGAGTCCGAGAGCTGCAACTACTGAAGGCTGTGTGCCCTAGCACCCGTGCTCCACGACAAGGAAGCCCCCACAGTGAGAAGACCGCACTCCGGAACGAAGAGTAGCTGCCCCTTTCTTTTGTAAATTCTGGCTCTATCTTGGTATTTCTTTTTGACGAATCACTGTCACTATATTTTTCTTTGATTCTTTAAGTATGATTTCCCTTAGTCTAATTCTTTTCCAGAGGATTCTTTACCAGCTGAGCCATAAGGGAAGCCCAAGAATACTGGTAGCCTATCCCTTCTCCAGCGGATCTTCCCGACCCAGGAATCGAACTGGGGTCTCCGAAACTGCAGATGGATTCTTTACCGACTGAGCTATCAGGGAAGCCCCTTATAATAATTACTCTGAAGCCTTTGTGAAGTTTAACATCTGAAATTCCTCAGAGACAGTTTCTAATAACTGCTCCCCACCTCCCCGCCTCAAAGTATTGATCTCCTTTCCCTGTTTGTGTATTTTGTATTAAGTAATTTTCTGTTGGATTTTCTAGATATTTCAGATTATGTGTGCATGTGCTCTGCCATTTCAGTTGTGTTCTACTTTTTTCGACGCTATGGACTGTTGCCCACCAGGCTCTTCTGTCCATGGGGTTCTCCAGCCAAGAATTCAGAAGTGGGTTGCCATTCCCATCTTCAGGGGATCTTCCCAAACCAGGGACCAAACCCAAGTTTCCTGTGCCTCCTGCATTGCAGGTGGATTCTTTACCACAGAGCTACTGGGCAAGCCCGTTTCAGATAATATTTATAGCAACTCTAGATCCAAATTCCACCCATTGCCCCTTTCAGATGTTGTTGCTATTGCTGGGGTTGGTGTGTTTATTCACTTGTTTGGTGACTTGACTAATTTCAGCATCTATTTCCCTTGCCATGTGCACCTGCTGATGCTTTTTGTCAGTTTTACTTAAAGTATTATTTTTATTTTTGATTCTAGCTTCCTAGGGGTCATCTCCATGTCAGTATAGCTTATTGATCCACCAGTGATTGATCAGAGGTTGTGTCTGAACACCTTAAGGCTGTAAGAATTCCATCTTTTGCTAATAGATCTGTATGGAGGTTGGGGAACATACTGAAAATTTAGACCACTTACAGATCTTCCCTGGATTGTGCTTTTCGTCTGGTCCCTGTGTCTCTCCTCTGTGTTTTCACAAGAACTGGTGCTCAGCAGGGATGTGTGATAGCGAGGGCCCACTCCGGTCTCCCTTGTTCGTGTTCGGAACTGCAAACGCGTGCTGCTTTCGAGACTGCCAGTCATGCCTGTCTTCTTGTGTGGAGCTTTCTGTTACATTTCTGGCCAGTATGTTATTTGCCCCGACCTCAAGCTCTCTGTGATGTTACCCTTTCGCCTTTGTTTGGAACTGGAACCGCTACCATTTCTGACAGTGCCTGTGGCATGGGCTTTTTCTGCATTCTCCTCACAGTCAAGTCAGGTCTGTGTGCTTGTGCTGGAGAGGGTGCTAGCTGTCATGGGCCACCCTGCCCTGGTCAGACTACCAAACCAGAGCGGGGGTGGAGGGGAGACAAGGAGGGGACAGCTGGGATCAGCTCCAGGCTAGAAGGCCAGAGTCCCGGTGTTCTATCCCAAAGTTCAGTGGTCTTTCTTGAAAAAGTATTTTGCAAGTTTTATATGCCTTTGATTGCATCCCGAAATGGTTGTTTTTGACCATTTTGCCTAGTTTTGTCATTAGCTTTTAAATTAAAAAAAAAAAACTTTAACTTATTGTAAATTGAGGGATGATTGCTTTACAACATTGGCTTCATCTCTGCCAGATATCAGCATGAATTAGCCGTGGGTGTACGTGTCCCCTTCCTTGTCGTTAGTTTTTGAGAAGAGCTCCTGCCGAACTTCTCACTCTGTCCTTATGCCTTGTCATAACCACGTGCACCCTGAACTTTATAGACAAAGTGTTTAAAAACTCTTCGTTGACAGGATAGGAGGAAGGAGAGTGAAATCTTTATATTCCCAAGTATGCAAAGGAGGCAACTTGGCAATGCCTAGAACTGAAAAAACATCAAGAAGCAGCAATGAGAACATGTTACTTAAAGATAGGAATGTGAATAAACCAACCAAAAGAAGTAAAAATGGCTACTTTTTGAGGAAGAGGAAATGGGGAGGAGGGACATGAGTGAGAAATATGTAGATTCACTAAAGTATGTCTATATATAACTTTCACAAAAATAAAAAAATTTCAAAAGTAGTAGGGAAAAAAGATCGAAAGAAAATGAAACCTTTAAGGTCATCCATATCTGAGTTTAAATCTTGGCTTCACAACTTACTAGCTGTGTGTTATTTTATCATGAAACTGAACATCATCAAGTTTCCGTTTAGTTTTCTATAAAATGCAGATGACAGCAGCTTCAAAGGGTCATTGGTGATATTAGCTCACATGCTGTGAGACAGGAAGCAACAGTGACGGAGTGGAGAACAGGGTCTGTTTCTCCATCTCCAGCCAGGGCCGTATGCCTGTCACCTTTCTCACGGGCTCAAAGCTTTTGAGAATGGATTTTTAAAAATGTCTTTATGTTGTTGTTCAGTCGCTCAGTCACGTCCAATTCTTTGCCACCCCATGGACTGTAGCACGCCAGGCTTCCCTGTCCTTCACCATCTCCCAGAGCTTGTTCAAGCTCATGTCCATTGAGTCAGTGATGACATCCAACATCTCGTCCTCTGTCGTCCCCTTCTCCTCCTGTCTTCAGTCTAGTTTTATTTTAATGTTTATTTATTTACTGTTGGCTGTGCTAGGTCTTCAGTGTCACACCGGCCCCTCCAGCTGTGGAGAGTCGGGGCAGCTCGAGCCGCGGTGCTCGGGCTTCTCATTGCGGCCGCTTCACTTGTTGAGGAGCACAAGCTCCCAGGGTGCAAAGCCTTCAGTAGTTGTGATTCACTGGCCCAGTTGCCCTGAGGCATGTGGGATCCTCCCAGACCAGGAATCAAACCAGTGTTCCCGGCATTGCAAGATGGACCCTTAACCATCAAACCACCAGGAAGCCTGAGAACGGATTTTTATATCATTCTGTAGTTAATGGGCTAATGAAGCCCCGGTATACAAAGCACTGTCTTTTTAAAAAATTTATTTGGCTCTGACAAGTCTTAGTTGCAGCATGCAAAATCTTTTTCTTTTTTTAGTCACAGCATGCAGGCTCTAGTTTCTTGATCAGGGGTCAAACCTGGCTCCCCTGCATTGGGAGCGCAGAGTCTTAACCACTGAACTAGCAGAGAAGTCCCTGTGAGGCACTCTGTTAATGGCCAGCTCAGTTATATCCACTCTGTCCCTATCTAGAATATAATAGTCTGTACAGGAGTGGGGACTAGTCTGTCTGCTTGTGTTGTTAGTCACTCAGTCGTGTCTGACTTTCTGACTCCATAGACTGTAACTGTCCAGGCTCCTCTGTCCATGGGATTCTCCAGGCAAGAACACTGGAGTGGGTTGCCATTTCTTTCTCCAGGGGATCTACCTGACCCAGGGATCAAACTTGGGTCTCCCGCATTGCAGGCTGCCTAACAATTTGCTGAATGAATGGATGAACCCAGGCAGTCTGATGGGGGATCATATTCTTCATGTGACAGTGTTTGGATAAACACAGCACAGGCTGCTCTCCAAGCCTGCAGAAATATGATGTTGTTTCGAAACCAGAGAGTGGATTCCAGGCCGGATCTGTGTCATGTATGGGAAAACAACTCAAAAGCAACATACCTTCCAGGGAAGAAAAGAATGTTGCTTAGAGGCAGCCCTGGGGGTTCGGGACCCGCACGTGTACTGATGGGCTCAGAGAGCCAAGGGGCCTGAAAGTCCAGCCTGAGGGACTTGGACTTGACCTTCAGACTGTGGAGGCCCACGAGCAGCTTTGTGTCGTGGAGAGGCATGACCATATCCCCGAGTCGGAGGAGCCCTCTGGCCTAAGTACAGGACGCTAGCCTCAGCTTTTCTTTTTTCTTTTTTACTTAATACATTTACATTACCTTTTACTCAAAGCTTTTGGTTCTTATCCTTGAGACTGTTTTTAAAAATTTTTCCATGGACCCTATACTAATACTTTATATTCCTGTTATGGGTTAGAGTCCAGAATTGAACTCAAGAAATTCATAAATAGCTTGTGTTTTCATTTAGAAAAATTTGATATCCTAAAATTTGAGTTTATAAGATATGTAAATATAGGCAAGGTTACGAGCACTTCAAAATGTGGTAAACTTGCAAAAGCAATCATTTCTGAATTCTGGTAAGAAGTCAGTCCATTGGCATATAGAACATATTACTGAATTTGCAAAACTTGACTTACAATCACCCAAAGATATCTAAAGTCCATGTGTGCGTCCTAAGTCACTTTAGTTCTCTCCGAATCTGTGCGACCCCAGGAACTGTAGCCCACCAGGCTCCTCTGTCCATGGGATTCTCCAGGCAAGAATACTGGAGTGGGTTGCCATGCCTTCCTCCAGGGGATCTTCCTGACCCGCGGATCGAACCTGTGTCTCCTGCTTTGGCAGGTAGGTTCTTTACCGCTAGCACCACCTGGCAAGCCCCATATCTAAAGTGAGGCTCATGTAAATTGGGATGTACTTGCATAAACATTCTACACGACTATTGATGTTAAATTAATGCTTATTAACACACAGCTACATCACCCTTATTCCAGCATCTCTTATTATACAAAGACTGAAAACTGCCATTTTAGCTTTGTGCAGTATCCTTGTGGTTAGAGAAGAGGAGAGAGGAATACAGTGTGTTGTGCTCAAGCTGGCTTTTTCCAGGCCAGAGTGTATTGTCTACATGAAAATCCCCTCATGTTGGCAAAGAATTCGCAAAGGCCACTGCCAGACTGCTGGCGCCGTCTAAGGAGTTATTCCCTGGAGGAAGCTGAAGCACATGGATTCCTTCGGGGCCCCTCTCGAGTTGGGCTCCTGGAGATGAGCAGAGAGGCCTCTGATAGTCCTCTGACGTCTGACAGTCCTCACCTGGATCAGCATCTTGAACAGCAGACCTGCCCCTGGCTCAGATCTGCTGGCAAAGAGCTGCCTACCCTGTCTGATCATCTGTGAACTGACAGCTCCTGAAGGGAGACCTAGTCTGGGTGATGATTGGCCGGGGGGGTGGGGTATAAACCTGTGGGTCTTCTTCAGACCTCCTCCCTGGAGGTGCAATGTACAGACCAACTCACACACCCTTGAAACGCTTGCTCCAGTGACCTGCCAGGTAGGGATCAGCCTGCCTGCTCTGAACCCCAGATTTGGAGAGAAGGACTTAGCTTCTCTGCTCAGCTGGCCCTCTCTGACACCAGAGGTGATAATGCTCTCCCTCTTATGGGCTTCCCAAGTGGCTCAGCAGTATTCTTGCCTGGAGAACCCTGTGGACAGAGGAGCCTGGTGGGCTATAGACAGGACTTAATGACTAAACAACAGCAACCCTCTTCTAAGGCTGATCCTAAAGTCCACAATGATACAAGTGGCACAGCAGCAGAAACTTCTGGGGAGGCCAACTCTGAGCAAGGCTGTGTTAGGGCTCTTGCAGACCCCTAGAACTTTTGCCTTTGCAGCCTCTTCCTCCATTAAAAAAATGTTGATGATAATTTTATGACTGTTGGTATAAAGGTGAATCTATAAATATGTTAAAACACATATTTGTGAATCTACGCTGCTGCTGCTAAGTCTCTTCAGTCGAGTCCAACTCTGTGCGACCCCATAGATGGCAGCCCACCAGGCTCCCCTGGTGGGATTCTCCAGACAAGAACACTGGAGTGGGTTGCCATTTCCTTCTCCAATGCATGAAAGTGAAAAGTGAAAGTGAAGTTGCTCAGTCGTGTCCTACTCTTAGCGACCCCATGGACTGCAGCCTACCAGGCTCCTCTGTCCATGGGATTTTCCAGGCAAGAGTACTGGAGTGGAGTGCCATTGCTTTCTTTGTGTGAATCTATAAATACATGTTTAAAGTATATGTGTTTTTTTTCAATCTAAATGTTAAATTTTTCTTCTGATTTAAAAAGTGATGAAAACTTTGTCATGGACCCTGAAGGTATCAGGAGCCGTAGGCACTGGGCCCACTCTTCCAATAGAGAAGCAGGCCCGGCTCACAAAGTGGCTCTGAGATGATGCTGTTACTTTGACGGCGTCTGCTGCAAGGTGGCAGGTAAGAGCTGGGGCTTGGGCATTAGTCGGGTCTAGATTGAATTGCGGCTCTGCCCTCTCCTAGCTGTGGTGCTTTGGGTAAATGGCTTTCCTCTGAGTGTCACTTTCATCATCTGTAAAATGAGGAGAGGGAGATTTCCGCCATAGGTCTGGTGTAGAGATGAGATACTTCACACAGTGCTTGTCACTTAGTAGATGCTCAGTAAACAGAATGGCAGCAGTGATGAAAGCTCCCATCAAGGGCTGGTCTTCAGAGTGTAATCCATCTAGGGTTCCTTCTATTTCTTCTGTACCCAGAAGCCAGCATTCTGGAAGTGGGACTGGACCCCCAGCTCAGAGGGTCAGGGGTCTGCAGCAGAGTCTGTGAGCAGGTGGTGGGCCGGGAGCAGCAGGGCTGTTACACACGTCAGAGTTCGTCTCCATCCTCGTCTTGCTAAATGCCACCAAAGGCGGCTCACCCACAGCCAAGCTGACTATCTGGGCTACTTCTGCTGGTCCTGCAACGGTGCAGAGAGGCTCAACGGGCTCAAAACTCCCTTAGTCCAGGTCTAGATTTGCAGGAATCGCATGCAGAGACCGAGTTTATCTCATCATGTTGCTTAGCCATGGCAGGACCCAGGAAAGCATTAGGCATGCGACCATGAAGATAGTGTAATAAATAATAATAAAACTCCAGTGGTTTAAACTGAGCCAATGAAGTGATTCTAAGTGATGAGAAGGACTGATCTTTTGTTGGACAAGTTCCAAAATTGTTTGTGTGGTTAAAAAAAAAAAAATCTGTGCTTCCCTAGCTTGTTGTTGTTCAGTCCCTCATTCATATCTGACTCTTTGGGACCCCGTGAATTGCAGCACACCAGGCTTCCCTGTCCTTCACTATCTCCTGGAGCTTGCTCAAACTCGTGTCCATTGAGTCAATGATGCCATCCAACCATTTCATCCACTGTCGTCCCCTTCTCCTCCTGCCCTCAATCTTTCCCAGCATCAAATCCTTCCCAATGAGTTGGCCCTTCGCAGGTGGCCAAAGTATTCCTTGCTTGAAATACATACAAATAGAGATTTCCTAGGGTTCTTGCCTGCATACCGTCACGTCAGTCATGTCTGACTCTGTGACCTCATGGACGGTAGCTCTCCAGGCTTGTCTGTCCGTGGGATTCTCCAAGCAAGAATACTGGAGTGGGTTGCCATGCTCTCCTCCAGGGAGCTCTTCCCAACCCAGGGATTGAACCCACATCTCTTGTGTCTCCTACATTGGCAGGTGGGTTCTTTACTACTAGCGCCACCTGGGAAACCCCAATATGGTTCATAAGATCTTTTAAAATGTAAATAGCTATGGGATGTTTATGGGACTATCAGTCATTCACACCTTAGAGAGAATTGGCTTAGTGAGCCTGATTTTTCCTCAACACTTCTTAACTGGGATAGGCATTGCCACTAGACAGGAGTTCAGATGAAGTGAGGAGATAGAGTGTGTATTTTGTACCCTGAGGTACTTCATGGAAGAAGGAAGAGTGGAAGTTTTCTGGGTTAGGGACCCCCCAGTGACTAGGAAGCACCAGTTGGTATAGGGACCCTGGAAGGGGGGCTGGCATGGTGAAAGGGAACGTGGGGACAGATGGGAAAGGTTCTGACCTGGAACTTAAGTCAGGCTGTTTAAGTGTTTTATGAAAGAATAAATTGTCATCCCCTTGGATCCCATGTCCACATTAGCTGCTGCTCTAAAAATTCTTTTTTTAAAAAAAAATTATTTATTTGGCTGTACCAGGTGTTAGTTGTGGCTGCTCTGGGTTTTAGTTGTAGGACCTAGTTCCCTGACCAGGGATGGAACCCAGGCCCCCAGCATTGGGAGCATGGAGTCTTAGCCACTGGACCACCAGGGAAGTCCCTTGAAAATTCTTTTCATGTGGCTTGGAAAATGTCAGGAATCAACAACCTTTTTCTCATCTCTCTGTTGAATTATATTTTAATGTTAGTTGGAAATAGTATACTTCTTAATTTTTTGGTAGAATTGTAACAGTATCTGCATGAAATAGCTATCCTTTCCTGTGAATCCCCCTAAAGGAAAACCTCTTTAGAGTTTAGCTATTTCATTACAGTGTATTCATGCATTCATTTGGGATGGTTATTTATTCTGATACAAAAAAAAGTTCCTGCACAATTCTCCTATCCAGCTTTAAAGGGAAACTCTACACTGGCCGTGGAAGTGAGAATGTGAGAAACTCTCTGCACAATTAGTGATTCTAGCCAGAATCCATGTTCTTTCCAAGAATCATCAAAAGTACTTACTCTCTTGGGACTTGCCTGGCTGGTTAAGACTCTGTGGTTCCTATGCAGGGGACAGGGGTTCAATCCCTGGTCCAGGAATGAAGATCCCACATGCTTCAACTAAAGACACTGCATGTTGCAATGAAGATCCCTCATGTTGCAACCAAGACCCGACACAACCAAATGAATAAATAATTTTTATTTTAAAGCTTGAGAGGGATAATAAGCTTTACAAGAAGTCTTGGAAAACCTCTTACCAAGTATAAAGGAAACATAAATTTGAGAAGCTCCAAGTTTGCTCAGAAGTCCTCTATGTACAGCCTCACTTGAGTTAAAAACCCTGAGGGGGAAAAAAAATCAAACTCTTTCCTTATCCTAGATTTAAAAAGAATCCTGTGTCCGTGCTTCTCTAACTTGGAATGCGTGAGAATCATTTCTTGTTAGAATGCAGGTTTCAGGCAGGAGGACTGGGGTGGGGGCCAAGGTTCTCCTTCTGTAACACGCTTCTAGATGATCTGATGCTATTGGTTCGTGGGCTACACTTTGAAGAGCGAGGGAGACCTCATCCAGTTGGTGCTGGATCTAGTAATGATGTCCTCTTCTCAGTCAACACACAGACAGCTGTAAAGTATTTAATATAGCGCCTGGCATCTAGTCAGCCTGTCACTGTTGCTGCTGCATTAGCTGTGTAGGGTGCAGTGGATGCACTGTTAGTGCCTGTGATCCAAACTGGGGCCAAGGTTTTTGCTAATATTTATTTGTTGGCTCGGCTGCACCGGGTCTTAGTTGCAACACATGGGTGTCTTTGAGGTTTTAGTTGCTGCACATGGGATCTAGTTCCTTGACCAGGTATTGAACCCGGGTCCCTTGCATTGGGAGCACGGAGTCTTAGCTTCTGGACCGTCAGGGAAGCCCATAACTGGGTCAAAACTGATTCTCCCCTTCAAGGGCTTGGTAAAATGGCTCCCTGTGATCCACTCTGGGGAGACCTGTCCCTTGAGAGTCAGCCTGTGGTATGCGGTGGTCATCTCGTCTCCTGCAGGATGGACAGTGAGGGGTGATCAGGTGAGGGAGGGCCAGGGGCCGGGATGTAACAGAGCTGGAGCCTGGCCTGCTGGGTCCGTGGTGGAGCCTGGCTCACAGAGCAGATCAGAAGAGCCACGGCCCCGATGGGGGCACTGGGGCCTCGGCCCAGCCCCGTGCCCCGGCGATCTGCAGCAGTGCTCTGCGGCAGTGGAGGAGGGCACGAGGGGCCTTCATCCTGCCTTCTGGTGCTGGTGCCTTCTGCTTTCTGGCCGGGCAGACACGGTGCCAGGCAGCGCAGGTGCCCGTAGCTGGTAGAATCAAGGAGATATGCCTGCAGGGTTGCTGAATGCCCTGTGTGCAGCTCCTCTGGCTGGTATTTTTATTTCTTTGAGAGATTATAATTGCCCCACATTTGAGTGGGAAATGTGTGGGGTGGAAGAGACGGGAAAGTGCATTGGGAAGAATATCGGACTCTGGGGTCTCTGAGGGTGGCTTCCGACCTCGGCTCTGTGACAGTGAATCCCCGGTCTCAGTTTTCTGATCTGTGACATGAGGGGTCGTCGTGAGGAGCAAAGGGGCTGATGCCCTGTCAGATGGCACCTTTTAAAAATTTTTTATTAAAGGTTTAGTTGATTTACAATGTTATGTTAGTTTCTGCTGCACGGCAGTCAGCCATGCATACGCCCATTCTTTTTCACGGTCTTTCCCACTATGGTTTATCATGGGATATTGAATATGGTCCCCTGTGCTGTGCAGTTGGGCCCTGTTGCTTATCCGGTCTGTACCTAATAGTTGGCATCTGCTCATCTCAAACTCCCACCCCATCCATCCCCACTCCTCTCCTCCTTGGGAACCAGAAGGCTGTTCTCTGTGACTATGAGTCTGTTTCTGCTTTGTAGGTAAGTTCCTCAGTGTCATATCTTAGGTCCCACGTATAAATGATATCATACGGTATTTGTCTTTGTCTGACTTACTTCACTTACATGGTTATGTCTAGGTCCATCCATGTTGCTGCAAATGGCATTATTTCATTCTTTCTGATAGCCGAACAATATTCCATTATATATATGTGTGTGTGTATGCGCGTGCGCACGCCACATCTTCTTTATCCGTTCACCTGTTGACGGACATTTAGGTTGCTTCCACGTCTTGGCTACTGTGCACAGTGTTGCACTGAACACAGGGCTGCCTGTGTCTTTTCTGATGATAGTTTTGTCTGGATATATGGCCAAGAATAGGATTGCTGGACCATATGGCAGCTCTTTTAGTTTTTTTAGGAGCTTCCATACTGTTTTTCATCATGGTTGCACCCAGTTACATTCCCACCAGGCATGTTGGAGGGTTCCCTTTTCTGCACACCCTCTCCAGCATCTGTTATTTGTAGACATTTTTATGGTGGTTATTCAGATGGTGCCTTTTTTAGTGGGTTCTGCAGGTTTCTGGAGAGCAGCATCCACTCGGCAACTCAGGCAGGCTCACTCGGATTATCCACGTCCATCATCATTCCTGCAGTCACCCTCCAGACATGGTCTCGACCCTCAAACCTGACTGTCCTGCTTTGTAGCCCATGGTCAGGGGGCCTGGCCTGGGAGAGCTCTGTTGTCTGCCCAGGCCACTCCCTGGCACCCTCCTTTGCTCCTGTCCAGGTGTAAGCCTCCTGGGATTGGCAGGACATCCTGAGCCAAGCAAGCCACCCTCATTTGACGGCCCTTCCTGCGGCCCCCGCTGGTCACTGCCTTCCAGACTGGGCTCCACCCACCCCCTCCTGCTGACCTGCTGAAAGGAAAGCCAAAGGTTACCATCAGTTAGCCAGGGAGCTCGGGACCAACCTATAAAGTGACCCACCTGCTGAGTTACTAAGGCGTGTGTGCTCAGTCGTGTCCAACTCTTTGTGAAGGCATGGACTGTAGCCCACAGGGCTCCTTTGTCCATGGGATTCTCTAGGCAAGAATACTGGAGTGGGCTGCCATTCCCTTCTCCAGGGGATCTCCCTGACCCAGGGATCGAACCCATGGACCCCCTGAATCGGCAGGTGGGTTCTTTATCAGCTGAGCTGCCAGGGAAGCCTGCTGAATTACTAAAGCAGCCTTGAAAGAAAACACGGTGCAGAAGATTTTAAAGAGAACTGTTAACTGTTACAACACTTGGCACAGACCTGTGAGGTGAAGGTCAGGATCGACTTGCAGACTGGAAAGCACCATGGCGGCCAGCGCTGTGCACCTGGTTTAAAAAAGTGCTTTCTGGGCAGCTGGTGGTCTCAGGCAGGCACTGGAGAACACCCACCCCTTCACCCACAGAAACCCCTGCCCACAAGAGTCTTCAGGTTTTGCTTTCACATCAAAAAGCCACTCATCACAGATTATTCATTAGACTCGATCCCAAAGCTCTCTCCCGCCTGCAAACCCAACAGCAGCAGAAAGAGGAGTGTTGACCATAACCTACCAGAGAATTATCAGTAAATATCACTGTCTCCCCTTTTGAATTCCACCTCCTCTTGAGTGGATGCACTCCTGGGGGTATACGTAAATCCTCTGTAGGAATGTGTTTAAATGAAAACCAGGGGAGGCCTTGACCCTGAGTGAATCATTCTAAGGCCTGCAAACACTCCAGCCAGAAATCAATGAGGACCCCCAGCCCCGGCAAGAAATCGAGGCTACTGTTTTCATATGTTGTCCTAGGTGGGTAATGCATTCAGGGGCCTTTCCTGGTGGCTCAGTGGTGAAGAACACAGCTGACAATGCCAGCCATGCAGGTTTGATCCCTGGGTTGGGAAGATGCCCTGGTGGAGGAATTGGCAACCTACTCCAGTATTCTTGCCTGGAGAATCCCATGGACAGAGGAGCCTGGTGGGCTACCTACAGTCCCTGGGGTCGCCAAGAATTGGACATGACTGAGCAACTAAATACACACAGTGGATGCAGAGCCACCAGGGAAGCCCCAAAGAGAGGGACACGGCCCTTCAAATTCTTCGTGCAAGAGGGAGACACAGGAGGTGTGGTCAGGGAACCGCTCTCCCAGCCAGAGGTCTCCGCGGAGCCAGCGCCCCGTGAGAAATCATAGAGCCTCCACCTAGGCACCTACAGCTGAGGGAGTCATCCCAACAGAGAGCCTTTTCAAAGGCCCGTCCCCCAGCATCCTAGAACTTGGCTCCAGCATTCCTCCCACGCACACCCCTACCTCTTCCTGCGCTGGGTGCCCCTGCGCCTTTGGAGGCTGGGCGAGGAGGATGGCGGGATACAAGCCGGTGAAATAGACCTTTTTTTTTTTTTTTTTTTTGGGAAAACCTCCAGATTGTTTCAGAATCAGCAGGACACATGGGCCTGCCACAATAGGTTCACTTTCATGTGGAGGCTGAAGCAGGCAAGACTTCCAAGTAAAAACTCTGAATGTGAATTTAGCTAGTTTTGGATAAAGACGCCTTTCAGCGTCAATAAACACCATGAATGCAGCGGCGGCGGAGTTACAACTTAATGAGATGAGGGGAAGTGCAGAGGGTCAGGCCTCATCTCCCAGCCTCTGTCATGCTAATCAGCTGGGCAGCCGGCAGCTGAAAAACTGCTGGAATTTTTATTTGCATTTCATTTACTTGGAAGGAAATTGACCCAGATGGTCCACAAAGGCCCTGGAAGCCTGGCCAGCAGTGTAGGGCTGCACACTTCTCAGAGGGCCTGCACTTGTCTGCCCATCCTTCTTTGAGCCCAGGGCATAAAAGATTAAAACAGCGTAAGGGAATTGATTTCATGATTTTTTAGATAATTTCCCCAAGATTTCAGAAAGGACCTCAACAAACTAATTTAATCAGCTAGGAGCTCAATAGTAATTAAGGGGAAGAAAAGCTGAGATAATGAAAGAGGTGGTGAGGATTTCTTTTGCTGTTGCTGGTGGGAACCTTTCTTAATTAGGAAAAGTCTAAAAAACTGGATGATGTTATGGAGATAAGTGCAGGCAAGGAGAGCCAGTGGCCAGCAGCTCCGGCAGCCCGTGATGGATTGCTCATGCAGTCCATCTTCTTCAAAGAGAGTCCAGACGATTGGCCACGGAGGTGACCACTGGACATCTCCATGGGCATTTGCCTGAATCTTGAAGTTTGGGGTCTCTGCGGGAGGCCAGGGCTCATTTCCACCAGGTGATGCTCACGCCTTATCACACTTTGGGTTGGAGAACAGGCACAGGGATGGAACAAGGTCAGCTGCCCAGAGCCAGGTCCTCAGACTCCACCAACAAGCTTGGGCATCTCCTTGATCCAGCTGGATCTGAGCTCCCCTCTGCATGATAATGTAGAATTTGGGAATGCAGGCTATAGGGTCAGGTTGTCTGCTTCCAAATTCAGGCCCTGTCAGCTGTTAGCTATGTGACCTTGGGTGAGTTAACTTTCCACTCACTGTCCTTGGATGTAGGGTGGAGGTAATAATAGCACCCTCCCTATAGGTCTTTGTGTATCTGGAGTGAGGTGAGGCACAGAGGGCGTTTAGCACTCAGTCACTGTTTGTGACCCCATGGACTTATAGCCCATCAGGCTCCTCTGTTCATGGGATTCTCCAGGCAGGAATACTGGAGTGGATTGCTATGCCCTCCTCCAGGGCATCTTCTTGACCCAGGGATCAAACTGTCGTCCCTTACGTCTCCTGTATTGGCAGGCGAGTTCTTTACCACTAGCACCACCTGGGAAGCCCAAATACATGTCATCTATTATTATTCTCTTTCAGTCTTTAAGTAAAAACGTCCTCTGGGATCAATGAAAAATGGATTGGTATAAAAATAATTGGTGCCCTCCTCCTATCTATTCTAGTGCTGACAGATAAATACCTACAACATAAAGGACTTCCAATAAATGTTGGTCAGATAAATGCATGAAACACCAAATGTCAAAGAATAAGCATGTGCTTTGGGTTGGACAGCAGATACAGCAAGTGAACCAAGGGTTTGTGTCCAGGAGCCAGGTGCTCAGTATCCACCGACGAGCTCAGGTGTCTCCCTGACCCAGCCGGATCTGAGCTCCACCTGGAGGACAGGCGCTCCCTTCTGCCGACTGCTGCTTCCAGGCATTGGAGTGAATGGATCAAGTCCATGGCCTGATTTTCTGACCTGAAAGCAGGCAGGAAAAAAATACTTATGTGAACGATCATATCTTTGAGGTCAGTGACTGCAGGAGCTGGAGGAGAGTGTCTGATGGCTGGGCCAGCCCTGCTTCTCTGACTCTGTGCTTTGGACTCCTTGCCTGAGCTGGGCGCTGACCCCGGGCGCTGAGAGCCAAGTGCTCCCCCGCCTTGAGGTTCATCACCTTCCCTGTGATTTTGCCTTTTCTGACTCTCCTGCTCACATTCTGCCTCATGTCCCCCCGACCCCCAGGGCCTGGGGTGAGGGCCTCCCCGAGAAGAGGAGCCTGGTTCCCTTGCTTCCTCATCCCAGACTTTGACATCCAGCTGCTCCTTCTCTGCTCCCTCCTGAAGGGCTAGAGAGAACCCCAGGCCTCCGCTTTCATGAGCTGCATCCTGACTTCACCTAAATCTTCATCTTAGAGTCTTTTCAGAGTGGCGATGGGAAGCGTGGATGCCACGAGAGGGCCAATCAGTGTCTCTCTTCCCTAGAATGGTGGTGCTTTGGTTCTCAGTAACCAACAGTCTCGCATTGTCTTTCAGATGAAAACCAGCTTAAACTGTCTGATGCAAAACGTGAGTCTGTTGTGAAGATCCAGGAGTGGGTCAGAAGTCCCAGAGACAAGGATCCATCCTAGCCTTGAAAATGTACTGGGAGCTGGGGCTTGAACTTGAGGCCGCTCTCTGCCACTCACCTCTGCGCCTCTGGGGCTTCCTCGCACACTGGCTTCCTCTGCTGTTTCGGCCACGCAGCGGGAAACGTGGCCCCTGGTGACCATGTTGTGACGTGCAGAGAGACCTTGAATCTCCTGATTTTAATTCCATATCCAAGGGGAGGGGTCTTGAGGGACTCATCCTCTGGGGGAAATGGGGCCGCCAGAGTGAACGGGTTCATATTGGTGAAGCGCATTTACTTTGCTCATAGGCGCATTCTGGTGGTGGTTTAGTCGCTAAGCCGTGTCCAACTCTTGCGACCCCATGGACTGTAGCCCATCAGGCTCCTCTGTCCATGGGGATTCTCCAGGCACGAATACTGAAGTGAGTTGCCATTTCCTTCTCTAGTATGGTGCATTCTAACTACTTGAAAATAAAGGTTCAACTAGTTTTTAAGGAAGAGAGAAAAGAAATGATGTTTCTCCTCATTCTCACTTTCACACTCGAGAATGGGGCAGACCTTAGAGACCTGCAACCCAGCTTCCCTTTAGACGGCTGGGGGCACTGGTGCCAGGAATTGCTCTCCACTGAGGGTCAGTAGTGGAGAGAAAAAGCAGGAAAAGACCCAAGATTCCTCTTCACAGCCTCCTGGGGGTATGTGTTCCCCCAGGAACCCCACATCTTAGTCCAGCAGGGCAGAGTGAGCTCGGGGGCTCTGTGTCTGTCTGGGGAGGTATGGGGGGCCTTCACTCCTGGGCGATGGCGGCGTGGAGTTCTGATGCACACGCTCTTGAAAGGGAGCCTGATGGATGATTAAGCTGAGTCCCCCAGGGCTGTCAGAGCTCCCTAAGAGGGGGTCGTACATCACGGAGCACATGGGAATGGTGACAGGAAGCCTGGGCAGCGCCATCGTGGAGACAGGCTTTGTCTCAGAGATCTTAACTTCTCAGGAGCTCTAGTGCAGAAGTGGAGAGAGAAAGAGAGCCAGCAGCATGAGTACCCTAGGGCAGGAGGGTCTCAACCAGGAGGGTGTTTTGCCAGCCTCCCAGCCCCCAATTTCCCCAGGAACATTTGAGGGATATTTTTGTTTGTCAGCGTGGGTGGGAGATGCTTTGTGTGCCAGTGGGGATGGGGAGAGGCCAGGATGCTATCTTGTGTCCTCCGGTGCCCAGGACAGCTTCCCCCCGCCCCGCCTCCACCCAGTGAGGGACTCTCTCTAGCTGTGGCGAGCCAAGGGGGACTACTCTCTAGTTGCATGCAGGGGCTGCTCATCGCGGGGGCTTCTCTTGTTGGGGAGCACAGGCTCTAGGGCGAGAGGGCTTCAGTAGTTGTGGCGCTCGGGCTTAGGTGCTCTGCGGCACGTGGGATCTTCCCGGATCAGGGATTGAACCCATGTCCCCTGCTTTGGCAGGTGGATTATTAACCACTGGATCATCAGGGAAGTCTGCAGTTACTTTTAAAACCACTAGCAGAACCCATTTTTCAGTCCTGGCTGCTTCAGACACAAAGTCCAGCACATACAGACAAGCTCTAAGGAAAGTGGCTGATTCATGTTAACATGGCAGGAACCAACACATTATTGTAAAGCGATTATCCTTCATTAAAAAGAATGCATTTGAATCAGTTCTAATGAGGTGGATGAAACTGGAATCTATTATACAGAGTGAAGTAAGTCAGAAAGAAAAATATTAATACAGTATACTAACGTATATGTATGGAACTTAGAAAGATGGTAATGATGACCCTATATGTGAGACATCAAAAGAGACACAGATGTAAAGAAGTCTTTTTGACTCTGTGGGAGAAAGCGAGGGTGGGATGATTTGAGAGAATAGCATTGGAACATATATTATCATATGTGAAACAGATCGCCAGTCCAGGTTCGATGCATGAGACAGGATGCTCAGGGCTGGTGCACTGGGACGACCCTGAGGGATGAGATGGGGAGGGAGGTGGCGGGAGGGGGGGGTGTTCAGGATGGGGGACACATGTACACCCATGGCTGACTCATGTCACTGTATGGCAAAAACCATACATATTTACCATATTGTAAAGTGATTAGCCTCCAATTAAAGTAAATAAATAAATTTAAAAAATAAAATAAAAAGCAAATTGTTGGGTTGGGAAAAAAAATAAAAGGCTCTGAGAAATACTCCAGGAAAAAAAATTAATTAAAAAAAATGAAAAAATATATTGAAGTGAAATGTAGTTGTTTATGAAGTAGGATCTGCTTCACAGAAAAAGAAAGAGGAGAGGGTCTCTTCATGCTGATCGCATTTGCTGGCAGCCCCAGCCGCTCTGGAAGTGGCCTTTGGAAGGAGGCGGCCAAGGGCCAAGTACTTGGTGGAAGCCCACGGTGGAGGCCACAAGGGATCTGAATGAGAGGGGCAAGGCCAGCCCCCAGAGGCAGGTATCAGAGTGTGGCTAAAACACACCTGTGCTTCCATGGATGTCCCAGAGTCCCCAGTCCTCTGGAATCCAGAGTCCCCATGGCAGTGCCTCCCAGCATGTAAGATCTTTCTGCACCAGGGGTCAAACCCATGTCCTCTGCATTGACAGGCAGATTCCTAACCACTAGACTACCAGGGAAGCCCACTTCTTTCTTTTTTATGGCTGAATCGCATTCCATTGTTTGTATATACCAGAATTTGTTTATTCATTGTCTGCTGATGGACATTTGAACTGTTCATCCCTTTCGGCTACAGTGAATAGTGCTGCTATGAACGTGTGTATACAGGTGCTTGCTTGAGTATCTGTTTTCAATTATTTGGGGGATATAAACCTAGGAATAAAAGTGCTGGATCACATGGTAATTATATATTTAACTTTAAAAGAAACCCCCAAACTTTTCCGTAGCAGCAGAAACATTTTACATTCTCACTAGCAATGTACAGTGGTTCCAATTTCTTCACATCCCTGTCAACACTTATTCTTTTTTATTTTTTAATTGTAGCTATCCTAGTGGGTGTGAGGGCTTCCCTTGTGGCTCAGTTGGTAAAGAATCCACCTGCAATGTGGGAGATCTGGGTTCAATCCCTGGGTTGGGAAGATCCCCTGGAGAGGGGAAAGGCTACCACTCCAGTATTCTGGCCTGAAGAATTCCATGAACGGTATAGTCCATGGGGTCACAAAGAGTCAGACATGACTGAGCGACTTTCAGTTCACTTAGTGGGTGTGAAGTAGTACCTCACTGTGGTTTTTATTTGCATTTTCCTAATGACTAACAACTTTGAACATCTTCTGACATGCTTTTTGGCCACTTGTATATCCCTTTTGCAGAACTATCCATTCAGATCCCTTGCCCAGATTCTAATCAGGTCATTTGTCTTTTTGTCTTTGAGTTGTAAGAGCTCTCTGCAGATCGCAGCAGAGTACTCTCATCTGATGGAATGGTCGTCCTCAGCTGATCCAGAGAGCAGGGCGGGGAGAGGCACAGAAGAGAGAATAATGACCTCCCAAGTTTTTGTCTCTAGTCTGGATTTCTTCCTTATACTCCAGGCTTGTATGCCTCTGCCTAATGACATTTCTGCCTGAATGTAAAATAGACAAGTCAGTTTCTATAGATCCCAGACCATGTTCAAGTCTCCATTCTTTCTTCTCTCGGCATCATCTGTAAGTCACCATTAATTCCCCTCTTTCATATTCTGCATTGAATTTATTAGCAAATCCTACGAGTCCCATCCCAAGATTGTAGCAGAATCTGATCTCCTCACAGCCAAAAAAGACTGCTTAAAACTCAACATTCAAATAAGTAAGATTGTGGTATTCAGTCCCATCACTTCATAGCAAATAGATGGGGAAACAATGGAAACAGTGAAAGACTTTGTTTTGGGGGGCTCCAAAATCACTGCAGATGGTGACTGCAGCCATGAAATTAAAAGACGCTTGCCCCTTGGAAGAAAAGTTATGAACAACTTAGACAGTATATTAAAAAAAACACAAAAACCAGAGACATTACTTTACCGAAAAAGGTCCGTATAGACAAAGCTATGGTTTTCCAGTAGTCACGTATGGATGTGAGATTTGGACCGTTAAGACAGCTGAGTGTTGAAGAATTGCTGTTTTTGAACTGTGGTGTTGGAGAAGACTCTTGAGAGTCCCTTGGACTGCAAGGAGATCCAACCAGTCCATCCTAAAGGAGATCAGTCCTGGGTGTTCGTTCACTGGAAGGACTGATGCTGAAGCTGAAACTCCAATACTTTGGCCACCTGATACGAAGAGCTGACTCATTTGAAAAGACCCTGATGCTGGGAAAGATTGAAGGCGGGAGGAGAATGGGGCGACAGAGGATGAGATGGCTGGATGGCATCACCGACTCAACGGACATGAGTTTGAGTGAGCTCTAGGCACTGGTGATGGACAGGGAGGCCTGGTGAGCTGCAGTCCACGGGGTCGCAGAGTCGGACACGACTGAGCGACTGAATGAACTGAACTCCTCTCACTGTTTCCTGGCTCATCTTGCCCAACCTGCCAGGAACTCCTCCTGGGTTATTTCAAAGACTTTACCCTCATGAGAGTAAGGGTTTTGTCAGTTTTGTCTACTGTTTTATCCTCAGATAAGCTTGTAGAATTCCTCTCTTCTTGGTGTCTGTTTCATTCCAAACGACTTTCCTCTTTTGGGGGGCTGTTGGGTGTCAGCTAGTCCTTGACATGTGCTAGTGATCTAAAGTTGAGTCTGTAACGCTGTTTGGAACCTCTGGCTGTGAATGGACCCGTTGACTTTGAGGTTCATTGACTTCGCCCTACAGTGTTCTCTCATTGGATCTACTGCCAAGGAACCACCCACTTCCGTATCTTTATTTTAAACTCTTGGACTAAAAGATTCCCAGTCTCCTGGCTGGCGGGTTAGAGTCTGGCCTTGCATGTTCTGGGAGCCAGGTGGGAGAATGTAACTGGTGAGGGTATGGGGGAAGCAGAGCAGGGTGGACAGGGAATGCTGGAATTTTAGCATCTGGCATTCCTTAAGCACAAGAGGACCTAATCCTCCTATTCTTAGAATCACAGTGTCTCCAGTCCTCTTGTCCAGAGTTATTCTTTTTTTATATATTATTTGTATTTGTTTTTAATTAATTACTTTTAATTGGAGGATAATTGCTTTACAACGTTGTGCTGGTTTCTGCCATACATCAGCATGAATCAAACCTAGGCATACATGTGTCCCCTCCCCTTTTATTTGTTTATTTATCCGGCTGCACCGGCTCCTAGTTGTGGCATGCAGGGTCTTCTAGTGGCATCATGTGGGATCTAGTTCCCTGACCTGGGATGGAACCCGGGCCCCCTGCATGGGGAGCACGGAGTCTTAGTCGCTGGACCATTAGGAGGTCCCCAGAGTTCCTCTTCACACAGTAAACATCTCATCTTCTATGACAGGAGAGGACTGATGCCAGGTGGAGCAGGGTGGGTGTGGGGGTCCTGGGGTAGAGCTGCTTCCTAAATGCTTTCTCCTCTTTGTTTCAATTTCTCTCCTTCACCCCGAGTCCCAGAGTTACCTGGTGCTTCTAGTCCTTCTAGCCTTTTGAGCGATCTGTGATACAAACGGAGTAGATGGGGGGATTCAGCTCGCTTAGTTTCCCCACGTTTGGTGCTGTTTGTCTCTCCAGTTTAGGACGTCTAAATTTCACTTTTGTTTGTCTCCTATTCTCCTGGATTCTACAGGGTTGCTGCTACGTGTTCAGTCATTTCAGTCATGTCCAGCTCTTTGAGACCCCAGGGACTGTAGCCCATCAGGCTCCTCTGTCCCTGAAGATTCTCCAGGCGAGAATACTGGAGTGGGTTGCTGTGCCCTCCTCTAGAGAATCTTCTGGATCCAACATCTCTTTCATCTCCTGCATTGGCAAGCAGGCTCTTTACCACAAGGACCACCTGGGAATTCCTTCTACAGGGTTACATCTCAAAAAAAAAAAAAAAAAAATCACTTTATATGGTTTTAGTGGTGTTTCCAGAGGGTTTAAGTTGGATGCATGTGTTTAATCTGCTATATTAGCCTAGAACTCCTTGCTTCATCTTTTTTCATTTAACTGTCATAACTTGGCACAATGTTATATATTTGACTACTCATTTACAACATTTCATGCACTGGAATGGTAATTCTTGGAGGACACAGACTTGATCCATCACGTTTATGACTATATTGCTAGTATCTAATATGTAGAGAATGTTCAACAAATATATTTGAATAAATGTCCAAAGGGGGATTATTTTATATATATATGTAAAATGGTACATACACAGGGTGGAAAATTGTGCGGTCATTAAATGTTTCTGGTGAATGTTTAACGTGTGGGAAAACACCATAATATAATGCTGAGTGAAAAGCACACTGTACAAATGCAAGGTATGGGATGACTCCAGATAGACAGGCAGAGAGATAGATGTCAGCCTTTAAACAGAGTGAATTTTAGCAGTGATTCTCTCAGTCTTATGGGATTATAGCTAATTTGCATTTTCTCTGCAATGTTTTCCTGTATTAAAATATGTTCTACCAAAGGTTCAATCCCTGGTCAGGGAACTAGATCCCATAGGCCACAATTAAGAGTTTGCAGGCTATCACTAAGACCTGAAGCAGCCAAATACAATTAAGACAAACAAAACAAACAACAAAAAAAAAAACTAGAAATGGGTCAGAATGTTTTTAAAAAGGTAATGTTGGCCTGCGACATTAGAATCAAGTATAGTTGTTTGCTAAGGCTGCCATAAGAAAGTCCCACAGAGTGGATGCCTTGAACAACAGAGATTTGTTTTCTCATGGTTCTGGAGGCTGGAAGGGTGAGATTAGGTGATGGTAGGCTGGCTGTCCTCTGAGGCATCTCTCCTTGACTTACAGACGGTCATCTTCTCCCCGGGCCTTCACGTGGTTTTCCCTCTGTGCACGTCTGGGTCCAGATTTCCCCTGCTCCTCAGGACACCCACGTGGTTGGATTAGAGCTCATCCTAGTGACCTCACATTAACTAAATCGTCTTTTAAAAGACCTTGTCACCAAAATGCTTTCGAACTGTGGTGCTGGAGAAGACTATTGAGAGTCCTTTGGACTGCAAGGAGATCAAACCAGTCCATCCTAAAGGAAATCAACCCTGAATGTGCATCAGAAGGACTGATGCTGAAGCTGAAGCTCCAGTACTTTGGCCACCTGGTGGGCAGGGCCAAATTCATTCTTTTCCAAATTCATTGGAAAAGATCCCAGTGCTGGAAAAGATTGAAGGCAGGAGGAGAAGAGGGTGGCAGAGGATAAGATGGTTAGATGGCATCACTGACTCGATGGACATGAATTTGAGCAAGCTCCAGGAGATAGTGAAGGAGAGGGGAGCGTGGCATGCTGCAGTCCATGGGGTCACAAAGAGTCAGACACAACTTAGCAACTGAACAGCAACAAGAACAAAGTCTCCAAAATATAGGTACATTCTGAGATACTGGAGGTTATGACTCGAACATATGAATTGAGAGGGGACACAATTCAGCCTGTAACTCTCTGCCCTCTGGTTCCCCCCAGTTCATGTCCTGTTTGCATGCAAATACATCCCCCTATCCCCAGAGCCCCCAGATCAGCCCGTGTTAGCATCAACTCTAAGTCCAAAATCTCATCTAAAGATTGTCTGAATCAGGTATGGGTAAGACTCAGGTATGATTCCTCTGGAGGTGAAATTTCCCTCCAGCTGTGAAACCAGACAGGGGTTATATGCTTCCAAAATACTATAGTGAAACAGGCACTGAACAGATATTCCTGTTCCCAAAGGGAAAAATCAGGAGGAAGGAAGGGGTCATGGGTCCCAAGTGAGTCCAAAACCAAGCAGGGCAAAATCCATCAGATTTTAAGACTCAAGAGTTATCCTCTTTGGTGCCACACTCTCTCCTCTAGGCCCCCTGGGGTGATCTTGCTTTGGGGCCCACAAGGGCAGAAGCCTGACCTTTCTGGAACTCAGGAGGAGACGGGCCTGGCTCTGGGTTTCTTAAATTAGTAATGAACAGAAGCAGTGGCAACATCCAAATATGCAGTTGCAGGAAAGGAAAAAATTGCCTTTTTAACACAGGGCATATACCTGCCCTGGAGGCAACAAACCAGAAGACCCAAGTGTCCTCGTCTCTAAAAGATGGATGTTGAACTCAGAACTGTGTTCCAGGAGAAAATATGATCGGTAGAAAAATACGAAGCAAGGTAGGGACTTTCCAGAGATGTTAAATCAACCCAGACTTTGTCCTAGAGGAGGTGGAGAGACCACAGGTCTCAGGTAAGCAGAGCAACATAGCCTGAGGAGGGACAGGGGACAGTGGCCATGCCTATGCCCCTCGGGGCTCATCTGACCACTCTCTGTCCCCATCATAAGGACCATACTCTGGGGATTCATACATGGGTGTAATTTTGCTATTTCTTTGAGGGTAAGCAGAGTTGGACTGTGAAGAAAGCTGAGCGCTGAAGAATTGATGCTTTTGAACTGTGGTGTTGGAGAAGACTCTTGAGAGTCCCTTGGACTGCAAGGAGATCCAACCAGTCCATCCTAAAGGAGATCAGTCCTGGGTGTTCATTGGAAGGACTGATGCTGAGGCTGAAACTCCAATACTTTGGCCACCTCATGCAAAGAGTTGACTCATTGGAAAAGACCCTGATGCTGGGAGGGATTGGGGGCAGGAGGAGAAGGGGATGACAGAGGATGAGATGGCTGGATGGCATCACCGACTCAATGCACATGAATTTGGGTGAACTCTGGGAGTTGGTGATGGACAGGGAGGCCTGGCGTGCTGCGGTTCATGGGGTCGCAAAGAGTCGGACATGACTGAGCGACTGAACTGAACTGAACTGAAGCAGAGCAAGAGCTTCCTTCCCAGGTGGTGCCAATGGCAAAGAATCTGCCTGACAATGCAGGAGACATAAGAGATGTGGGTTTGATCCCTGGGTCAGGAAAATCCCCTGGAGAAGAAAATGGCAGCCCACTCCAGTATTTTTGCCTGGAGAATCCCGTGGACAGAGGAGCCTGTCCATGGGTAGCCCACAAAAGAATCAGACACGACTGAAGGAACTCAGCACGCATGCATGTAAACAGAGCAAACACTTTACTTTCTGGGCTTACCTTCCTGACTTCTATTTACAGCTGTCATAAGACACGGTAAAGAATCCGCCTGCAATGCGAGAGGCCTGAGTTCTATCCCTGGGTTGGGAAGATCTGCTGGGGGAACATGGCAACCCACTCCAGTATTCTTGCCTGGAGAATCTCCATGGACAGAGGAGTCTGGTGGGCTACAGTCCACGGGTTCACAAAGAGTCAGACATAACTGAGTGACTAAGCACAGCACAGCACAAGAAATGTATTTTTATTCTATTTTTAAAAGTAGCCTCAGAAAAATCTCTCTTATCTCATGGCAGTGACCCCCAATTGGTGCTTACCAGTATTTAATCTAATGTAGTCTTTCTTAGCTCTCAGCCAAACTCACAGGTTCATAGGAACTGGCAATTGGAAGATTTTGCACAGTTTCCCTCTGAGTGTGGGCTCTGTGGTCACACACATCTGAGTTCTATTCCTCAGTAGGTGATCTTGAAAAGTTACTTGACCTTCAGATCTCAGTTTCCCCCTTTATCGAGTGAGGATGAGGATATCTCATTCAACAGTGATGCTGGGTCATTGTACTGGGTCATCGTTGCCCATGGCAGTAGTTAGAAGAGAGCTTTATGGGCACAGAGATAATGCCTCTGTGCCTTTCAAGAACTCTGTCCTAGAAGTTTTGTGATGTTCACAAGTGATTCATTTACCCCCTGGGCTTCTTGGCTCCTTCTTGGTTTGACATGGAGCCCATTGTCCACTTCGTTCTGCTGTCTCAGGCACACTGCTTCCTTGAGGTTCAGACTCCTTGAGTCTTGAACCTTCCTTGAGGTTCACATGTCAATGGTGTGTCTGCCATCTTCTCTCCTGGCCCTATTGTGTTTCTTGAATTAGTTGGGAAACAATATCTCCTGAATTATGGTAGCTAGTAGGTGGTACCAACAGTTGGATTTGTGTTGTGTTTCTACAAAGAAATGGGTGGATGGTTTTTCTGCTCCTCTTTAAAAATTTTATTATTTATTTTTTTGGGGGGTGTGCTGGGTCTTCACTGAGGCTCGGGCTTTCTCTAGTTGCGGCGAGTGGGGGCTACTGTCTAGCTGTGGTGCTTGGGCTTCTCAATGTGGGGGCTTCTCTTGTTGCGGGGCACAGCTTCTAGGACGTGTGAGCTTCTGTGATTGCAGCTCATGGGCTCAGCAATTGAGGCTCGTGGTCCCTAGAGCTCGGGCTCAGTAGTTGTGGCGCAGAGGCCTAGCTGCCCTGCGGCATGTAGGATCTTTCCGGAGTAGGGATCAAACCTGTGTCCCCTGCATTGGCAGGAAGATTCTTAGCCACTGGACCACCAGAGAAGTCCAGGTTTTCTATTCTTTTAAATTGGAAAGTAAAGGAGAATGACGAAGGCTAAAAATGAGAGAGAGAGGAGCAATAGCAGGCTGATGTAGACTCATAGATGAAGGCCCCTTTTCTGTTTTTTTACTGAAAATTCCTCTTCCTTTGTCTCCCACTCCCTCCACCAGGACCCCACCCCCTGTTTTCAACGAGCACTGTTTGTGGCCATTTTAGCCATAGAAACACACACAAGAAAAAGATAGGGCTTTGAATGCTGACGTGCCTCAAAACGTCCAAAAGAAAATTTAAGCTCATTTTAAGTCCAAAAAGTGCATATTGATGAAAAGAATGACAATTCACTCAGAGAGTTCTGAGCAGGAACAGAGACCTCTGTGCAGAGCAACACAGAACAGACCGTCGCAAGGATGCTGTGTAAGGCAGACAAACTGTCAATACCTCTTTGGGAAGAAAATCAAGTTCAAGACAATAGCTTCCTTCAACCTTAGCATTTGTTTTGTTCTTGCATAAAATGCAACACAAACTCCAACTTTTCCCCAAAAAACTTGTGTAGCTGCAAGCTAGACTTCAAACAGCCTCACAAATGTCCTTTGCCTCCACACCAGAGAGTTCAAGGAAGCTGAAAAGTGCCCAGGAGAAGATTTTTGTATGGGAGCTTTAACTTCCCATTCCATTTGACTTCTGGTCTTTAAAATACAGGTCAAATCAATGAATTTAATGAAGGCCGTTTGACACAATGGCTTTGCCTTGCATTTTGACCCACATAAAGAGGAGGCAGTCCAGGTCACAAAGCTTTAGCAGAACTTTAAGTGGTTAGTACACAAATGTGACAGAACGTTTAGAATCTCAGAGACTTGCAAGACCTATTGACAAGCAGTTAAAAGTATTTGAAATAGCTGCATGACTGAACTTTGATAAGGTAACACTATTGTCTGCCATTGTCTCTCTCTCTTCATACGAAGACTCCCCCAAAAGAACAAGAGTCAATGAATGTGAAATGTTGTGTCAGTTTTACTGGACTCCGGACGCCTTTCAGCACTGTGGACTTTTTGTGGGGAGTTCATGCTATTTAAGAGTATTCTTCCCTTGGAGTCTCAACCCTTGCAAATGGCAACTTTTCAGTCTGCTACCCACCCAGGTCTTTTCCAACTGCTTTCACGCCCTGAATAGCTCTTTAAGTTAAAAGAAGTGAAGATTAATTTCAGTATTTTTGCTTCTTCTAGGAACTTGGATTTTTTGAGAGGGAATGGTTCATCCCTGACCCTGTGCTGATGGGGTGGGGTTGGAGAGGGGGAGGGGGAGACGTGGGGGATGAGCTGTGTTCTTCTGAAGCCCAAAGATGGTACCTCTCACACCAAGGGTATGGGCAGGAAGGTCCATTCTGGAAAACTGCCCATCACTGTGAAACTGGGGAGACGTGAGGAGACTCAAGTAAAACCTAAGTGTCAAATTTTGAAGTGTGTAGGGAGATGGAGGTTGGTGGGGTGTGGGTCTTTTCACCTAAAACAACTCAGGAATTAGTATAAGCTGATCCCTCCATTCCAAGAAAGGCTTGTTTCCAAAGATCATCTATACCTTCTTTTTTGTAGTGTTTATCAGCAAATCTCCCTTTTTCCAAGCTGTGTCAAAACCACCAGTTCCCCCAGGGGCTCTGTCGTTGTCTGAAAACACCCTCGTCTGGCGATGGGTTGCATGGAAACAGTGGTGGGATGCTGAACGTCTACAAAGACCCTGTCTGAAGAGCCATGTGTTGGTTTCACAGGGTTTCATAGTTCTAAGATTTGCTGAATATGCTTTGAGGGGTTTTCTCAGTAAATCTGTATAGATAGATTTTATTGTATTTTACCCTTTTGTCTGTTTTTTGTGTGTGTGTGTTTGAAATTTCTCCCTTATTCATTGACCAGTAACTTTCTGTCACCCATCTTTGACTTTTCTCCTTACATCTGCATTTAAGCTGTCATTTACTTCTGCTGTTCCCTCCTCTCAGTATCTGACAGCCAAAGCCTTCATGTGCTTTTATCCCTTTGTGTTTGCATTATGACATAACCTGTGCAAAGTGGCCTGGCTCCCCAATTCTTGTGTGTAAAATTTGCAACATTTTTTGAGACGGGTCAGTGCTCATTTTTGGGATCCTTTCTTTATTTGAGTACCGTGTTAAAACTTTTTGCAGATGTGGCCTATTCAGGAGCAGGCTGTGGCTGCACGCAGAGATGGGGAAAAGAAGAAAAGACCTCCCCATTTTGCAATTGCCATAGTAACTCAGACATCGCCAGTGTGTCTGCTGGTCCGGCAGCCGCAGCTCGCAGCCTGCGAGGTTGATGTCCTATGCAATCAAGCCCTCTACCGGAGACCCCGGCTCGTGTGACACACGGCTACACAGAGGACACTGTGCTTGTTAGGCCTGAAATTAAGCATTTCACTTTAAAATAATACCCATTTGTATCCATTTTGTTCAACATAACAACAGCTGCTGTCCCTGGAATGACAGACTTGCCTTTTTAACCAAAGCTTCATATGACATTTATGAATGAGCCTGGTTCCATTCACTTGCAGTTTGAATTCACAGTAGTTATTTTTGCTGGTTTTTTTTTTTCCTTCCTCAGCATATGGGTGAAATTCAACGTGATTCAAGTAATTATATACACAGTTCATGGGGAGGAAAAAGCCTGCTTTGTTTGTATCATCTCTTTTAAACTAGTTAGTGGGCTTTAGCTTTCTTTTTTCTTTAAGAAGGCAAAATATAGAAGGTGAATTGATGGTAAATTTAAAATGCTGATTGCTTCAAAATAGTAAGCGATAAAGAAAGAAGAGGCAATGTAGTCACTAGGTTTTGTTTATTAGTTTTTGGATAAACAACTAAACACATCAATCCAAGTTCCTCAGTGAAAAGGGGCAGAGAAATCCTGGACAGAACCCGCCCTCTGGAGTCATTACAAAACCACAGCTCCCAACTCTTGTCTTGCCTGCCAAGCGCCCAGGGCCCAGAAAATGGACAAGACAAAATGACAGAGTGTTACCGAGGTGAACATTCCTGACTTATCACAAAAGACGAAGTAGAAATTCTTCCAGAATCTTCTGCAGTTTCACAATATTGCTAATATTAAGAAAAATAATCAGTGTTGCCCTCAGGCTTAGCAATAAATGCAGCATAATGGAGATGAACAACAGCTGGTTGGGTAGCTCTTCTGCTCTTCGCCCTTCTCTTCTTTCCCTTTCTCCTTCTTTACCACCAGCGTCTTCACCATCCTCACCATGATCATTGCTGTCTTCACCATCATCCTCACCATTCTCACCATCATCACCATCACCCTCACCATCAGATTAACACAGCCCTGGCAGAAGACACCACTTTTCATATCGTATCACCAAAAAGGCTTCTCTCCCAACGTGAGGATTGAAGAAGCCAAAAGAAATCAATTTGAGCCTAATCCTCGCTCTCTAAACCATTCAGCTCACAATGGAAACTTAGCCCTGCGAACTCCACATCACTTAATGATGCTCCCCAACCTGAAAAGAAGAATCCAAGAGGATGGTTTTCATAATAAGGAAGTTTTCATTTCTCTCAACATGGAAAAACATTTAGAAAATGAAAATGATTGCCTCTAATTCACACAGTTTTGGATGAGCTATCCTGCTCCCCACTCTGTAGCCCCAATTTATAGAAAATAAGATTGAAAAGAAGCTTTTATAGGAGCAAATTCAACAGAAAGTATCTTCCTTCAAGACTCACAGCTTTTTGTTTCCCAGATCTTTTTAAAAAATAATTTTACTATTTATTTATTTTTGGCTGTGCTAGATCTTTGTTGCTGCGAGGACTTTTCTCCAGTTGCAGCAAGTAGGGGCTACTCGCTAATCGTGATGAGCAGGCTTCTCATTGCGGGGGCTTCTCCTGTTGTGGAGCAGGGGCTCCAGCGGGCGCTGGCTTTAACAGTTGCAGCACATGGGCTCCAGGACGCAGGCTCAGTAGTTGTGGCACTTGGGCTTAGTTCCTCCCTGGCATGTGGGATCTTCCCAAGTCAGGGATTGAACCCGTGTCTCCTGCATTGGCAGGCAGATTCTTTACCACTGAACCATCAAGGAAGCCCTCTTATATCTTTTGACGTTGTTTCATAGAAAAATCATATCTTTGTACAAGCTCTAAATTGAGCAAAAAACCCTCTCTTCTCCAACTCACATGATGGTTTTGATTTTTGTACAAAATTGATTAGATGTATTAATATATTTAAGCAACAATAAATAATCATGGTTTTTCTCATCAGAAGGTGTGGGATATCCAGACTAAAGTAAGTCAAACATAAAGTCTGGAGTAGGAAGTATTCTGTATGCAAAGTGCTTAAAGATGAGTTTGGCATGTGGCAGGCATTATAATGTGCTGGTTATTTTTATTATCCCAGTAATTTGATCCATTCATTTATTTAAAATCCACTTGAAATCAAAATGGGAAAGGCAACGCTTGCAAAAAGTAAACTGCCCAATAACTTCTATACTTAGGGACCCAGGGTTCTTAAGTTAATTTTTAACTATGTACACCTTAACTAATAGGTATTTCTGTGTTCACTCATTCATTTATGCAGAAAATTTATAGATTCATGTACCACAGTGCCAGGCACTGAGGCCAATAGATAAAAGCGGCCTGGAGGCTCACTGAGCATGTGCTTCAGTGGGAGACAGAGAAACAGAAAGATGCTTCACAACAGGGTGCTCCGGGGGATGGAGAGAGTCCAAGGGCAGAGGGGGGCTCTGATGGTAGGGAGAGCCTCACTTAGCTGAAACTGGAGGCTGATTGCAGTTTGGAATTTGGATCCTGGAGGAGGGAAAGAGGCCAGGACATGACAGAGAATTCCAAATAGATGCAACCAAGTGTGCAAAGGTGTGGAAGTCCAAGAGAATAGAAGGCTTTCTGGAGGAATTCAGGATAGTTGGAGTATTCTAGTCCTCCCCCCCCGACCCCGCCCTCGCAAATTTCTGAGTGAGTAGATCGTTTATTTAATTTATGCAGCAAAGGTTTTTTAAATTTTACTAACAGATAGTTGATTTACAATGTTGTGTTAATTTCTGCTGTACAGCAAAATGACTCAGCTATACATACGGATGCGTAAGTGACATGAGTGAAAGTCACTCAGTCGTGTGCAACTCTTTGTGACCCCGTGGACGGCAGCCCACCAGGCTCCTCTGTCCATGGAATTCTCCAGGTAAGAGTACCGGAGTGGGTAGCCTTCCCTTCTCCAGAAGATCTTCCCAACCCAGGTATTGAACCCAGGTCTCCCGCATTGCAGGCAGATTCTTTACCAGCTGAGCCACAAGGGACGCCCAAGAATACTGGAGTGGGTAGCCTATCCCTTCTCCAGCAGATTTTCCCAACCCAGGAATTGAACTGGGGTCTCCTGCATTGCAGGTGGATTCTTTACCATCTGAGCCATCAGGGAAGTCCATCCATAGAGAACAGGCCTGTAGCTGCCAAGGGGAGGAGATTGGGGGGTAGGCAATGGATTCAGAATTTAGATTTAGTGGATGTTATTATATGCACAATGGATAAATAATAATCAAAAATAATATTATGACTAATCATAGGATATTGAATATAGTTCTCTGTCCTGCACAGTAGGACCTTGTTCTCAATCCATCGCCCCCACACCCCTCCCCTTGGCAGCCACAAGTCTGTTCCCTATGTCTGTGAGTCTGTTTCTCTTTGAAGATATGTTCATTTGTGTGGTATTTTAGATCTCACATATAAGTGATACATGGAATATGGTGTTTGTCTTTCTCTTTCTGACTTACTTCACTCTGTGTGATAATCTCTAAGTCCATCCATGTTGCTGCAAATGGCATTACTTTGCTCATTTTAATGGCTGGATAGTATTCCATTATGTATATATGCCCTTTATGTATATTCCCTATCCATCCATCTGCTGACGGACATTTAAGCTGTTTCCATATCTTGGCTATTATGAATAGTGCTGCTATGAACATAGAGGTGCATGGATCTTTTTCAGTTATAGTTTTTTCCAGATATATTCTGGGGAGTGGGATTGCTGGATCACATGGCAATTCTGTTTTTCGTTTTGTGAGGACTCTCCGTATTGTTTTCCATAGTGGCTGCACCAGTTTACATTCCAACAGTGTAGGAGGGTTCCCTTTCCTCCACACCCTCACCAGCATTTATTATTTGTAGACTTTTTAATGATGGCCATTCTGATCGGTATGAGATGGTACCTCATTGTAGTTTTGGTTTCCCCTTAATCCAAGCCTTAGCCTCAACCAGTAATGCTGAAGAATCTGAAGTTGAACGGTTCTATGAAGACCCGCAAGACCTTTTAGAACTAACTCCCCCCAAAGATGTCCTTTTCATTATAGGGGACTGGAATGCAAAAGTAGGAAGTCAAGAAACACCTGGGATAACAGGCAAATTTGGCCTTGGAATACGGAGTGAAGCAGGGCAAAGACTAATAGAGTTTTGCCAAAAGAACGCACTGGTCATAGCAAACACCCTCTTCCAACAACACAAGAGAAGACTCTACACATGGACATCACCAGATGGTCAACACCGAAATCAGATTGATTATATTCTTTGCAGCCAAAGATGGAGAAGCTCTATACAGTCAGCAAAAACAAGACTGGGGGCTAACTGTGGCTCAGATCATGAACTCCTTATTGCCAAATTCAGACTTAAATTGAAGAAAGTAGGGAAAACCAGTAGACCATTCAAGTATGACCTAAATCAAATCCCTTATGATTATACAGTGGGAGTGAGAAATAGATTTAAGGGCCTAGATCTGATAGATAGAGTGCCTGATGAACTATGGATGGAGGTTCGTGACATTGTACAGGAGACAGCGATCAAGACCATCCCCATGGAAAAGAAATGCAAAAAAGCAGAATGGCTGTCTGGGGAGGCTTTAACAATAGCTGTGAAAAGAAGAGAAGCAAAAAAGCAAAGGAGAAAAGGAAAGATACAAACATCTGAATGCAGAGTTCCAAAGAATAGCAAGGAGAGATAAGAAAGCCTTCCTTAGCGATCAATGCAAAGAAATAGAGGAAAACAACAGAATGGGAAAGACTAGAGATCTCTTTAAGAAAATTAGAGATACCAAGGGAACATTTCATGCAAAGATGGGCTTGATAAAGGACAGAAATGGTATGGACCTAACAGAAGCAGAAGATATTAAGAAGAGGTGACAAGAATACACAGAAGAACTATACAAAAAAGATCTTCACGACCAAGATAATCACCATGGTGTGATCACTCACCTAGAGCCAGACATCCTGGGATGTGAAGTCAAGTGGGCCTTAGAAAGCATCAGTATGAACAAAGCTAGTGGAGGTGATGGCATTCCAGTTGAGCTATTTCAAATCCTGAAAGATGATGCTGTGAAAGTGCTATACTCAATATGCCAGCAAATTTGGAAAACTCAGCAGTGGCCACAGGACTGGAAAAGGTCAGTTTTCTTTCCAATCCCAAAGAAAGGCAATTACCAAAGAATGCTCAGACTACCACACAATTGTACTCATTTCACACGCTAGTAAAGTAATGCTCAAAATTGTCCAAGCCAGGCTCCAGCAATACGTGAACCGTGAACTTCCTGATGTTCAAGCTGGTTTTAGAAAAGGCAGAGGAAGCAGAGATCAAATTGCCAACATCCGCTGGATCATGGAAAAAGCAAGAGAGTTCCAGGAAAACATCTATTTCTGCTTTATTGACTATGCCAAAGCCTTTGCCTGTGTGGATCACAATAAACTGTAGAAAATTCAGAAAGAGATGCGAATACCAGACCACCTGACCTGCCTCTTGAGAAACTGGTATGCAGGTCAGGAAGCAACAGTTAGAACTGGACATGGAACAACAGATTGGTTCCAAATAGGAAAAGGAGTTCATCAAGGCTGTATATTGTCACCCTGCTTATTTAACTTCTATGCAGAGTACATCATGAGAAACGCTGGGCTGGAAGAAGCACAAGCTGGAATCAAGATTGCTGGGAGAAATACCAATAACCTCAGATATGCAGATGACACCACCCTTATGGCAGAAAGTGAAGAGAAGCTAAAAAGCCTCTTGATGAAAGTGAAAGAGGAGAGTGAAAAAGTTGGCTTAAAGCTCAATGTTTCTCAACATTCAGAAAATGAAGATCATGGCATCCGGTCCCATCACTTCATGGCAAATAGATGGGGAAACAGTGGAAACAGTGTCACTTTATTTTTTGGGGCTCCAAAATCACTGCAGATGGTGATTGTAGCCATGAAATTAAAAGACACTTACTCCTTGGAAGGAAAGTTATGACCAACCTAGATAGCATATTCAAAAGCAGAGACAGTACTTTGCCAACAAAGGTCTGTCTAGTCAAGGCTATGGTTTTTCCAGTAGTCATGTATGGATTTGAGAGTTGGACTGTGAAGAAAGCTGAGCACTCAAGAATTGATGCTTTTGAACTGTGGTGTTGGAGAAGACTCTTGAAAGTCCCTTGGACTACAGGGAGATCCAACCAATCCATTCTAAAGGAGATCAGTCCTTGGTGTTCTTTGGAAGGACTGATGCTAAAGCTGAAACTCCAATACTTTGGCCACCTCATGTGAAGAGTTGACTCATTGGAAAAGACCCTGATGCTGGGAGGAATTGGGGGCAGGAGGAGAAGGGGACGACAGAGGATGAGATGGCTGGATGGCATCACTGACTCGATGGACATGAGTTTGGGTGAACTCCGGGAGATGGTGATGGACAGGGAGGCCTGGCGTGCTGTAATTCACGGGGTCGCAAAGAGTCGGACACAACTGAGTGACTGAACTGAACTGAACTGAATAATTATTGTGCAGCAAAGATTAATGCACCATTCCTATTACAAGCAAGTTTCTTTCTTACCAGCATAAAAACATTAAGCATAGTCTCTGCCCTCAAAAGACTCCCAATCTGCCATTACAGATATGATAAAGAAAAAAATTGCATTCCAGAACTTATTAGAAAATAGCTCTGGATTTTCTGTAGCCTGACTTCCCATTCCTTATGTAAATGATTGAGGGTTAACTATGGTCACTCCTAACCTCTTTTACTATCTATGTGCACCTTGAAAATGTGTCATGTCCTTGTGAGCCTTTTGTGTTGTGTGTGTCCTCTGTGAATACAGGAGTGTCTTTCAGATGGGGCTTTGAGGAAGAGCTTTGGGTAAGACCATGTTATTGTAGCTGATGGGGAAGTGTCACACGGTGGTGGGAGGTGGGACGGAGCAGTGCCAAAGCCAAGGCTCCAGGAGGGGAAAGAGCAACAGAGTCGGGGCAGGGACTTCAGCCTTCCCCTCCAGCGAATGCTTCCCTCTCTGTCTGCCTGTCTTATCCATCCTGTCCTCCCAGACCCTCCCCAATGCACACACACACATATGTACACGCATGCATTCACACTCACATGCATGCACATACACACAAACATGCAGACACACCACACACATGCATGCGCACACACACACACACGTACACATATATACAACCTCATCATTTCTCCTGCAGAGCCTCTTTGGTGCACATGGATTTAGCATCAGTGGTATTCCCAACTTGCGTTGCTTAGTGATGGTTTTTGTTAGTTCACATTCACTTGGGTTAACCCAACTAGTCAGTCCGACTCTGCAGGGCTCTGTACGCCTGCTGTCCACACCCCTCTGCCAACTCTGCGCCCAACTGTCCTAAACTGTGACAGCGCAGTCACTATGACACCCAGGGTGAAAGCACTGTGTCCGTTTAGACAGTTCTCACACAACCGTTTTACCTCCAGACCGGTGGTTCTCCGCCTGATTCCGAGGGTCCACACCGGCTGACCAAGTCAGAATGTCTGGGGCTGGACCTAGGACTCAGGATTTCTTCATGTCCTGCAGATGGTCCCAGCGTGTGGTAGAGGTTGAGAACTCCTTCTCTGGAGGGTCATCACAACCTCCGAGTTCAGAGGTCCAAGAGTTCTGTGATCAGGAGCTTTCAGTGAGCTGGCGGGGAGGGGTCATTTGGCGCATGTCGTCCCCTCTCCACAGCCTCCCCAGAGAGCTACGAACTGGCCCCGTTCTCCCCAGTCTGGTTGGGCTTCTGGAAGCAGATGACTGTATCTTACAAAGCTCCGAGTCACCTCTCTGGATAGTGGCTGGACGTTTACAAGGGCACGATAGGAGAAAAGCCAATGAGGAAGGTGGGTCCAGAGGGTGAATTTTGGGGGTGGGGGATACAGCCAGAGAGACAATGAGGCAGCCCCAAGAGAAGGGCTCCCCAGGAGACCAGGACGCAGAGCTCAGGCCTCGCTGACCTCCATGGGACAGAGGCAGTGGTAATCGTCACCTGCCTGACCTGAACTTCGAGACTGTGGGTGCTAGCGAGTACACTATAAGGGGACAGGTTCTGAAGGGGCCCTTGTCCCTACTTGCCCAATCAAGGCCCTGCAGCTGAGACCCTGCCTGACCTGACTCAGGAGCCTCTTTGAAACTCTGATTCGCTCGTCTGTGCGGGATGCTGTGTGGTGTGGGCCTTGATTGGTGTGACGCGAGGGAGAGTCTCACCTGGGCTCACAGCAAGCCTCCTCTCCCTGGGGCACCCACCCTGCCAGGCACCCCCGCCTCTCGCCCATTGTGCTGCATGTTCCCCATGGCACCCTTGCCAGTATGCTGCCCCTTTCCACGTCGGAGCTGCAGGATGGTCGTGGTAGGGGCGGGGTGGGGACCTTGGCAGAGGACAGTGGTTTCCAGCTCTGCAGAGGGGGGGCCTCAGGACCCTCTGCAGTCTGGGAGCCCTCCAGGTCGCCAGGTTGCCCGCCACCCCACATCGCCCTGCTGCCCTTCAGTGCAGCAAGATGGCAATGGTGGCTCTGGTCTGACTATGAGGACGGGGGGCTCCCCTAGATTTCACTTGTAGGGACAGAGTTAAAAACATTAACCTAAAAGTATCACAACTGGACAAGGAGATGAGAGTGATTCTGTCCCAACTCATCCCCTTCCCTTTTTTTTTTTTTTTCCTTAGCTTCTGCAAGAAAAGCCACAAAAGGGTTAAATACTTTGCCACGAGGCGGGGATAAACTTCTCAACTCTGTGTTGTGCCTGACTGCAGCGTGTGAGGGATGTCCCGTCCTTTGTTGATCATAATGGCACATCTTCATCATTGTTCTAATACTCTTTTTAGAAAAAAAAAAAAAGAACACCCTAATCTTTCTCTGGTGCCAGTGACGGCCACCATGCGGGATGTTTTGTCCCTCTCCTCTCGGTCCTTGCCGTCACCCCCTATTGTTGCCATAGTCACGATGTGCCGATAGGGTGGGTGCAGGGCTGTTTCTGTACTGTACCGCCCCCGAGCTGATTGTTTAAATCTGTATTATTCCACTGTCCTGAAGATTTACATTTTTAATGGCTCATTTATGTAATCCCATAAATAAAAGTAGCGAAAAAAGCATCCCACACAGACGAGCGAATCGGAGTTTGAAAGAGGCTCCTGAGTCAGGTCAGGCAGGGTCTCAGCTGCGGGGCCTTGATTGGTGTGGCCAGTGTAACCAGGGTGGCAGTGGGCTTAAGACCACCCAGTCAGTGCCAAAATGGGGGCATTACCACGGAATAGCGGGGTGGTGCTGGAGTTCAAGCTCCTCTATTTATCGGAGAGCACAGTTCTGCTGCAAAATCCACTTTGGTCTGAGACTCATTACCTTAGTGCTCTGACAGCTGCACCTCTCCCCGGCAGGCAGACAAGTTCCTGCGATTAGCTTTTTCCCTCCTAGCAGCTCACGCTGTGGGTTCCCCCACCCCACCGCCGGCCCCTCCTTTCTTCTTAACCAGTATATTCCTGGGGCTGCTAAATTCTCTCTAAAGAGCCTGTGAATTCGAGCACCTGCCTCAAGAATGTATTGGACACACTGAACAGAGATATAGTTTGAACAATTCACTGTCAGGCTCCCCTTCAGCAGTTTCTCTCTCCCCTGCGAATGAAAAGCCTTAGTGAACCTTAGCTCCTTTGGGGAAGTTTCTACTAATTAGGCACCGATGAAGGAAATGGCTAAAATAGAACCGAATCAGCATACAGCCAACAGTCTTTCCCTGTCCCGCCTTAGATGCTAAACCACGAGTCACTGCATTCCCCACTCGGTAGATATTTTGGCTCTGGAAACTTTGTTTAACACTTACTGTCTAATGCTCTCCCTTGAAGCAGTTTTGCTTTTGGATATTGTAGCAAAGCGTGACCACAGATCGGAGTCCTCTATTTCTATCTGTCTTGGTTTCCCAGCAGGTCTGCCAAGACCTGGACCTCTGTGTGTGCAACTCTCTCAGAAATGCACAGCTGATGTTTTGTAAGTGTCTGGGACCAAGGCCATAGAGAAACAGAGAGACTGCTAAGTACTCTAAATTCACTTAAATCTCATATTGAAGCCAAGTGTAATCAGAATTAAATGGACTAAAACGGTTGTCCCAAAGCAAGAAGGCATTCAGGTCCCAACATTCCTATTTGCCTGACATCAAAAAACAACTTCCAAACTTTGCAAAATGAGGGTTTTAAGCTTTCATCTTCATCTCAGGCATTTGTGAGAAAGAGAAATGCATTAAAAAAATGTTATTCAAGAGTATTTGATTTACAGTGTTGTGTTAATTTCTGCAGTATGGCAAAGGGATTCAGTTATATTTGCATTCTTTTTCATGTTCTTTACCATTACGATTTATCACAGGATATTGACTGTGGTTTGCTCTGCTCTACCGTAGGGCCTTGTTGTGTCTCCATCCTATATGTAATAGTTTGCATCTGCTAATCCCAAGCTCCCACCCTGCCCCTCCCCTTTGCCCCTTCTCCTTGGCAACCACAAGCCTGTTTTTGTGTCCATCAGTCTGTTTCTCTCTCATAGTTAAGTTCATTTGCGTCATATTTTAGATTCCACATATAAGCGACATCATACAGTATTTGTCTTTCTCCTTTTGATTTACTGCACTTCGTATGATAATCTCTAGGTGCATCTGTGTTGCTGCAGATGGCCTTATTTCATTTTGTATTTTTCTGACTGAGTAGTATTCCATTGTATATACCACATCTTCGTTATCCATTCACCTGTTGGTGGACGTTTAGGTTGCTTCCCTGTCTCGGCTGTTGTGAGTAGCAGTGGTGTTTCAGGCAAACGCTGATCCTTACACAGTGTGGTAACCACACTCTATGCCAGGATCAACTGTCACAGCATTCGTGGGGCTGGTGGAGGGGGTGACAGGGACAACTCCTCTGGTGTCCCCACCTGTGTGCCTCTTTTCTACTTCCCTACTCAGCCTTCAGTTCAGTTCAGTCGCTCAGTCGTGTCAGACTCTGCGACCCCGTGAATCGCAGCACGCCAGGCCTCCCTGTCCGTCACAAACTCCCGGAGTTCACTCAGATTCACGCCCATCCAGTCGGTGATGCCATCCAGCCATCTCATCTCCGGTCGTCCCCTTCTCCTCCTGCCCCCAATCCCTCCCAGCGTCAGAGACTTTTCCAATAAGTCAACTCTTCGCATGAGGTGGCCAAAGTACTGGAGTTTCATCTTTAGCATCTTCCTTCCAAAGAAATCCCAGGGCTGATCTCCTTCAGAATGGACTGGTTGGATCTCCTTGCAGTCCAAGGGACTCTCAAGAGTCTTCTCCAGCACCACAGTTCAAAAGCATCAATTCTTCGGTGCTCAGCCTATGTGTTGCCAAATACAGTATTCAGTACCCCGTGACTTTTGTTCTATTAAAATTCATAGGTTTTGACTATACAAAATTGCCTCCAACAAAAGTCAGTTTTTGATTTTTAACCTGTGTGCCTCTGTTTGGATCCCATAGATGGGTCACATTATAAACTGATGTTGTAGGCCAGCCTCTGAATCTCTGAACTTTGCGTCCCCTCTGTCAGACTCAGGTGGCCATTTCCACAGTGAGTTGCGTTCAGTCACCATGTCTATTTGGTCATCTTTAATCAGGAACCCTCCAGCCAGTCAGTCTTTCATGACTCTTCTGACGAATACAAGGCAGCTGTTTTGTAGAACATCCTCCAATCTGGATGTTTCTGATGTTTCTCTGTGATCAGATTCAGTTACACACTTGTGCCAGAAAATTTGTGTGTGTCCTTGGAAGCACATGTGTTGCTTTGTTCCCTGATTCATAAAGTTAACCTGGACCTCTGATTCAAGTGGTGATGTTACGGAACTCAGGTTCGGCTGCTCACAGCTCAAAATCCAGTAACTGGAGAGGCAGGTGTCAACAGAAAGGAAAGGTGCTTTAATTAGAAAAGTCATCAAGCTAGTGAGAAGGTGAACTCATGTCCTGAGACCATCTCCAAGGTTTCTGCTCAGCCATGCAGTATTTATTTTGATACGTTTTTATTTTGCCACATAGGGTCCCGGTTGCAATGTCCAGACTGTCTAGTTGTGTCTGGCGGGCTTCTGTGGCATATAGGATCTTACTGCCCTGACCAGGGATGGAACCTACCTCCCCTGCGTCGCGAGGAAGATTCTTAACCGCTGGACCACGAGGGAAGTCCCAGCCATGACAGGTTTTAAAGGGGAAAGAATCTTAGTGGTCATCGAGGCAGGAGGTGGGATTCTGCACCCTTGTCCACTGTGAGCACACTGGCTGACTCTGTCTTCCCAAGTGATCTCGCCCACGGGATCTGCCTGCAGGATTGCCAAGAGTGCTCTTGAGGGGAGAGAGCTAGTCATTCTGTAACTACTTAATTCTTTATTCTTCCTTTTATGTAGGAAAGTATCAACAGGTTAATTAGGCTCTTTCAAGGTTAGAGGGGAATGGAAATGGGCAAACAGGAAAGAGGCAAAAGAACTGTCTTCAGTGAGGCCAGGCTTCTCCACTGGAATATAACTCTTTTCCTCATTTGTAATGTAGCCTACGGGGGAGATATGTAGTCTAAGCTATGGTTTTTCCAGTAGTCATGTACGGCTGTGAGAGTTGGCCCATAAAGAAGGCTGTGTGCTGAAGAATTGATGCTTTCTATTTGTGGTGCTAGAGAAGATTCTTGAGAGTCCCTTGGACAGCAAGGAGATCAAACCAGGCAACCTTGAAGGAAATCAACCCCGAATATTCATTAGAAGGACTGTTGCTGAAGTGCCAATACTTTGGCCACCTGATGCAATGGCCCTACTCATTGGAAAAGACCCTTTTGCTGGGAAAGATTGAGGGCAGGAGGAGAAGGGGTCGACAAAGGATGAGATGGTTGATGGTTGGGTGGCATCACTGACTCAGTGGACGTGAATTTGTGCAAACTCTGGGAGATAGTGAAGGACAGGGGAGCCTGGTATGCTGCAGTCCTTGGGGTCGCAAAGAGTCAGACACGACTTAGCAACTGAACAATAACAACATGGGCAAAGATGTTGAAACTGTGCAGATATCTTTTTTTCTCATGTTGTTTTCGTCCACGAATTTTAGCAGTTGATGATTCTTAACTGAAATGATTACTGCCAAATGGTGATTTTCTAGTTCTAGCATTTTTCCTACATCTGGACATTTTCCAAACAAAGCAGTTATCCCCCTCCCAATTTTTTTAACTTTATGTTTTAATTGAAGTAGCTTTAGAGTGTTGTGTTAGCTTTTGCTGTACAACAATATGAATCAGCTGCATGTACACACAAAAAAAATATGAAACGTTTCACAAATTTGTTATCTTAGACCCCAAAATTTTTAATACATTTTTAAATGACAAAGTTAATCAATTATTTAAATTCCTTCTGACTATGTCTGAGTATTTCTAGCTTTACCAGCTTCTTGGACACCATAGCACTTGTGAGTCAATTCAGCAATTAAAGGGCTCCCTGAGCCCATCTTCACCCAAGCCCAGCCAGGAGGCATGTTCTCACCCAGCATCTATCTGTCTTTGGGCACCTGATGCGAAGAGCTGACTAACTGGAAAAGACTCTGATGATGGGAAAGGTTGAAGGCAGGAGGAGAAGGGGACGACAGAGGATGAGATGGTTGGATGGCATCACCGACTCGATGGACATGAGTTTGAGTAAGCTCCAGGAGTTTGTGATGGACAGGGAAGCCTGGCGTGCTGCAGTCCATGGGGTCGCAAAGAGTCAGACATAACTGAGTAACTGAACTGAACTGGTTGTTGTCATGCTTCCCAGGTGGCACTAGTGGTAAAGAATCTGCCTGCCAATGCAGGAGATGAAAGAGATGCGGTTTCCATCCCTGGGTCAGGAAGATCACCTAGAGAAGGCATGGCAACCCACTCCAGCATTCTTGCCTGGAGAATGCCCTAGACAGAGGAGCCTGGCGGGCCACAGTCTGTAGGGTCGCAAAGAGTCAGACATGGCTGAAGCAACTTAGCACAGCACAGCATGCTGTCATAGTTTGGGGAGGGAAGGACTGTTGAACAGAAATTACCAAGTTTAAGGAAAAGTCTAACAAATTTAGAGTGAGCCAAGTTTCATTCTTTCTGTAGTTTAAATATTAATCTCAATGAATGACATGTCATAAAGAAACTTAACAGAGTCAAAGAATTTATGAAAGGGATAGAACACAGGGTGTAGAGATTCCCTCAGCTAAGGAACTAATTTGATATGTATATTGTGAAGTCAATAATTTACTATTAAGTAGTAAGTCACTAGGTAGATATCTCTAACAATTCTAAAAGATGTTTTCCTTTCTAATCTTGCCCTATTCTTTTCCTTTTTATTTCATGTGGAGACATTTACAAATACAATCTTTAAGGAAGTTACAAGTAAGGAATAAAATCTACTTTTTTTTTTGCATAAAAGGTTTTTAGAAAAAGTGTGATTGCAATTCTGATGTATTTGCATTCATATTCTAGACATTTCATGTTCATTAAACAAATACTTTTTAAAAGGTTTGTACTAGTGGTTATTTAGTCCTCGCTAGTTAAAATAGCCAGCCTCCTAAAGCCATTATTTGGCTGACCATGTAGCGAAGTCATTTGAATGATTACTGTAAAACAGGATTTAAGAGGAAAATAAATGAAAGGGGAAAAGTAATTTTGTGATCATTTCAAAGCTCTAAACGCATGGGGCCGGGTGCCATGACAATTATTCTGCCTTGCCTGTAGGCACAGGAAAAGTGGAGGGATTTTCTTTGAAAAAAGAGTTCCTTCTAAATCAACAGCCAGTGGTCAAACACTGGGCTGAAGGTTACATTTGAGAAACTGCTTACAACTACTGCGAAGTCATTAACAAAACAAGGAGCTGGGGTGCAACCGCAAAGGAAGGCCTGAAGGAATGTGCTGGACAACATCACTTAAGTCCAGCCATCTGTGGCCAGAATCCAGTGTTTGGCGAGAGTATGCTGTACCTATCTATTTTGTGGTTCTCCTGAAAAATAATTATAAGAAACTGCTTGGACAGAATAAACGACTTAATGTAATCAGTAACTAGCTTGCACACAAACACACAAAAACTGATTCTATTTGTTGGGGAGAAACAAAGCCCCCTCTGGCTACATTATTCCATTGATGGAAAAACATTTACATCTCTTTTGTTAACTAGTTTTCTGTAGAAATTTTATAATCACCAGGCAACTCTGTTTCACTGCTCTATGAGACGAGACCAAGTGGCTAGACCCATGTTTTTATTCCACGGCCAAAAAAAGAAAAAAAAAAAATTTTTTTTTTTGAAACTTTAGTCTATCATACATCAAACCTGTCAAGCTTTTTCATTAAAGTTCATGGTTTTTAAGTTCATTGTAAATAACTCAAATTGATTTTACAAAAGAGGAAAAAAAGTCTTGCCCTGATGTTGGGCATTACAAACTGTAATAATATCCCTTGTCAAATGGAATTTCTCAAGTGGCTTTGTAAAAGGCAGGGTGGGGGGAGGATATAGCTAAATAGAAATAATTTGAGGTTAATGTTATACTTTGATTGGAGGTTGACTTCTTTTATTTTCCTAAAAGTTTAGAGTTTTTGCAAAGTATTTAAAGGAATTCCTATAAGCTATGTTTATCAAGAAATATGTGTCAGATTTCAGTTTGAGGTTCTTAAGAGTTGCTTCCTGGGAGAAAATTCTAACAATAAGGAATTGTCCACTTATTTACTGAGAGCTCTGTAAATTTTTTAAGTAAGCTCATCACTTGGAATTTTGTTTTCCAAAGCAATGAAAAAGTCCTTCCCTTCTGTCAATCAGACAGGGTCACTGCAGCCTGCCAGGCGAGATCACTCAGGGTTCATTTTAGGAAGCAGAGCCATGACGAGTGATGTGGAATAAAAGACTTTTGTGGGCACTGGATGTTTTATAGTGGTGGGAACTGGTGAAGTGTCCATGGGGAGCTTGACTCTGTGGTGGGCATAACTTTGCTGTAGGCCAGCAGGGCTGGCAGGCAGGGAAAAACCCAGATGTGAAAAAGGACAGAGAGGCAAGCCAGACCTGCAAGAACCAACTAGAACCCATGAAGACAACCTGGACCTGTGCCTGTTCCTCACCCAGGCGGCCTGGGAAACCCATGGAAGAAGCTGGCCTTCTCCTTACTGAGCTGCATCTGGCTCTTGCCTGGAGCTCAGAGGAGCTGGGGGAGCCATAGGCTCAGCCGCGGCCCCCACACCCTACCCCTGTGGAGAAGGAGGCCTGTACATCGGCAGCCACGCACAAGCCCCTCCATCTTGGGCTTCAAGGGTGCTACTTCGGTTTCCCCCTTCAAATTATGTACAAGTTTCCCTGCAGCCAATCTTAACAAAACCATACAGAAAGGGGATTCTGGGAAACTCAGCTCTAGCTTAGCTAAGTTGATCCTGCACAAAACTGCACCTGCCGTTTCCCTTCAAGATTGCCAGTCCCCTGGGAGCCGTCTTCTCCCCTTTCCCTGAGGTGTTCCTAATACTGGGCTGTGAAGAGGCAGCTCCAGGTTAGTGCAGTGGAGGAAGTCATCATGACATTCCTTCTGTGGTAACATTATCAGGCCAGCCCCAAGCTTTAGGGACTTCTCGTGTGCATGTGTGTGCAAGCTCTGTTGCTCAGTCGTGTCCAACTCTTTGCGATCTCACGGACTGTAGTCTGCCAGGCTCCTCTGTCCATGGGATTTCCCAGGCAAGAAGATTGGAGAGGGCTGCTATTTTCTTCTTTAGGGGATCTTCCCGACCCAGGGATCAAAGTCACATCTCTTGCGTCTCCTGCACTGGATTTTTTTTTACCACTGTACCACCTGGGAAGCGCTATGCTGCTGCTGCTGCTGCTGCTAAGTCGCTTCAGTCGTGTCTGACTCTGTGTGACCCCAGAGATGGCAGCCCACCAGGCTCCCTTGTCCCTGGGATTCTCCAGGCAAGAACGCTGGAGTGGGTTGCCATTTCCTTCTCCAACGCATGAAAGTGAAAAGTGAAAGTAAAGTCACTCAGTCCTGTCCGACTCCCAGCGACCCCATGGACTCCAGCCTACCAGGCTCCTCCGTCCGTGGGATTTTCCAGGCAAGAGTACTGGAGTGGGTTGCCATTGCCTTCTTGAAAATGCAGATTAATCTATACTTATAGAAAGGGTATCAATGGACAGAGGGTGTCCAAGAGAGTAGGGTGATGGGTTAGCAGGGGCATGAGAATACTCTGACTGTGATAGATAGGTTGCTTATCTTCTTGATAGTGTTTCATTGGTATAAATATATCCCAAAGTACATTAAATTATACCTTAACATATATGCAGCTTATCATATATCAATGATATCTCAATAAAGTTAAAAATACCAACTATGTAAAGGCTTCGAAGAGTGACCAAAAACAAACAAAAGATCATTCAACCTGAAAATGAGTCCCTCTCTCCTCCAAAAAAAAAAAAAAAAAAAAACTGAAAAAGAAATGTTAATAGAGCTTCAGAGACTATGAGCTAATACAAAAAAGTCTGATATACATAGACTTGGAGTTTCCAAAGGAGAAAACAAAGAGAATGAAGCAGAAGAAATATTAGAAGAAACAGTGAGAAAAAACTTTCCAAATCTGTGGAAATATATAAATTCATAATTATGAGAGATTTAGCATATCCCAAACAAGAAATTTATAAAGGAAGCCACATCTAGGCACATTACAGTGAGATCTATGAAAATGAAAGAGAAAGTCTTAAAAACACAGGGAGAAAAACACTTTACTCAAAGGCAGGAAAATTACCAGAACCTCTTACCTGCCTCCTGAGAAATCGGTATGCAGATCAAGAAGCAACAGTTAGAAGTGGACATGGAACAACAGACTGGTTCCAAATTGGGAAAGGAGTATGTCAAGGCTCTATATTGTCACCCTCCTTATTTAACTTATATGCAGGGTACATCATGCAAAATGCCGGTCTGGATGAAGCACAAGCTAGAATCAAGATTGCTGGTATAAATATCAATAACCTCAGATATGCAGATGACACCACCCTTACGGCAGAAAGTGAAGAGGAACTAAAGAGCCTCTTGATGAAAGTGAAAGAGGAGAGTGGGAAAACCTGGCTTAAAACTCAGCATTCAGAAAACAAAGATCCCGGTGCACTGGGATGACCCTGAGGGATGGGATGGGGAGGGTGGTGGGAGGGGGGTTCAGGATGGGGAACACATGTACACCCATGGCAGATTCATGTCAATGTACGGCAAAAACCACTACAATATTGTAAAGTAATTAGCCTCCAATTAAAATAAATAAAGTAATTTAATTAAAAAAATAAATAAAAATGCAAAAAAAACACACACACAAAGATTATGGCATCTGGTTCCCCAAATAGACGGGGAAACAGTGGAAACAGTGTCAGACTTTATTTTTTTGGGTTCCAAAATCGCTGCAGATGGTGACTGCAGCCATGAAATTAAAAGACGCTTGCTCCTTGAAAGAAAAGCTATGACAAACCTAGACAACATATTAAAAAGCAGAAACATTATTTTACCAAAAAAAGATCCAAATAGTCAAAGCTATGGTCTTTCCAGCAGTATGGATGTGAGAGTTGGACCATAAAGAAAGCTGAGCACTAAAGAACTGATGCTTTTGAACTGTGGTGTTGGAGAAGACTCTTGAGAGTCCCTTGGAGTGCAAGGAGATCCAACCAGTCCATCCTTAAGGAAATCAGTCCTGAATATTCATTGGAAGGACTGATGTTGAAGCTGAAGCTCGAATACTTTGGCCACTGGATGCAAAGAACTGACTCATTGGAAAAGACCCCGATGCTGGGAAAGATTGAAGGCGGGAGGAGAAGAGGGTAACAGGATGAGATGGTTGAATGGCATCACCGACTCAATGGACATGAGTATGAGTAAACTCCAGGAGTTGGTGATGGACAGGGAAGCCTGGTGTGCTGCAGTCCATGGGGTTGCAAAGAGTTGGACATGACTGAGGGACTGAACTGAACTGAGGAAAATTATTCAAATGGCTGCAGACTTAACCAGAACCAGTGAGGTCAGAAATAGTGAACACACATCTTTAAAATGCTGAAGAAAAAAGAATGTGAACCCCCAATTATATATCTAATGAAAATATCCTTTAAGAATACTGTTTTGTATTTCAAATAACCTCTCCTAATTAGTGATTTGTCTTTTTTTTTTAACAAATGCATTTAAACTTTTCATTTTGCGGTAATTATCAATTCAGATGCAGTTGTAAGATCTCATACAGAGAGGTTCTCTGGTACCCTTTACCCAGTTTCTCCCAGTGGTAACATCTTGCAAAGCTCTAGAACATCATCACCACCAGGACATGGGCATCCATCCAGTGAAGGCACAGGGCATTTCCATCACCACGACAAAGATATCTCGTCACTCTTTTATCCTTCTCACTCTCGCTCTTTCCTTAAAACTGCTGCCAACCAGTAACCTATTCTCCATTCCTATAATTTTGTCATTTCAAGAATGTCGCATAAGTGGCATAATATGCAACCTTTTAGGATTGGATTTTCCATTCATAATTCCTTGGAGATTCAACCAGGGTATGTATGTGTCTATAGTTTGCTCTTGTTCATTGCTGGGTAGTGTTTCATGGTGTGGATGTACTGCCTTTTGTTTGACCATTCACTCATTGAAGGACATCTGTTCTTATTGTTGCTTGCTATGAGTAAATGAAGTGAAAGTCGTTCAGTCGTGTCCGACTCTTTGCGACCCTATAGACGTCAGCCTGCCAGGGTCCTCTGTCCATGGGCTTCTTCAAGCAAGAATACTGCCATTCCCTTCTCCAGGGGATCTTTCCAACCCAGGGATTGAACTTGGGTCTCCCACACTGCAGTCAAATTCTTTACCATCTGAGCCACCAGGGAAGCCCCTGTTATGAATAAAGCTGCTATAAATATTTTTGTACAGGTTTTTGTGAGAACATAAGTTTTCATTTCTCTAGGCTAAATACCTAGAAATGCAATCACTGGGCTATATGGCAGTTGCATGTTATATATATATATATATATATATTTATATATAAATGCCAAATCATTCTTCATTCCCACCAGCAATATGTTGGTGATTCATTTCTTCACCTCAGAATTTTCTTTCTGTTGTTCTGTTTGGGTAATTTCTATCTGTCGGTTCACTGATTCATCTGGGTTTTCCACTCAGCTGTAGAGCCCTTCTATTGAGTTTTTAATTTGGTTATTGTAATTTCTATTTGGTTTTTGCTTATATCTTCTATTTCTCTGCTGAGCCGCTCTATTTTCTTATTCACTATCAGAGTGCTTATAATCATTGAAGCATTTGTATGATGTTTGCTTCACGTCTGTGTGAGAATTCTATTACCGATGGTATCTTGATACTGTCCTCTATTGATTGTCTTTTTCATTCAGTTTGAGATCTTCCTGGTTCTTGATATAATGAGTAATTTATTACTGCAACCTGGAACTTTGTGGTATTGTATTATGAGACTTTGGTACTTATTTTAATTTTGTTTTAGCTGGCTTCATCTCACACCACCCTAGAAGTGGAAGGGAGGGTGCTTCCTCTCTGCTGCCAGGTGGGAAGAGCAGTCTACGTGTCACTGACTCTTCCGAGTTGGCCCCAAGGAGGACCACCTGCCTGGTGTTGTTTGAGTCAACAGAACGAGACTGAGTTAGATTCGGAAGCAAAGGAAAGCTTTATTCCCTGATCAGAGAAGAGAGAGGTGTGAGCTCCTGGTCCAGAGCACAGGCTCTCCTGTAGGCTGTGGGTGGGGCTGCTTTACAGGGTCCCGGTCAGCAGGGAGGGGGCGGGGCTCTCTGCACACAGCCCTGAGCCCAGGTGTAAGTGCAGCCACTACCCATCAGGAACCCTGGTCTGAAGCTGCCTGTGAGCCAGCGACACTAGACTCAGCACCAAGGAAAAGAAGAAAAGGTCAGACTTGATTTTATTACCCAGATTCTGCTTTTATTCTCCTGGAATTGTGCATGGGCTTTGCTGGTGAAGGTGATGAATCCCTCCTTTCCCATTTGTCTAACCTCTTGGAGACAAAGGAGATGGTTTAAGATACACGCTCAGATATCAACAAGAGAACAGTGGTTACCTGTCACATTCTCCTGAAAAGGCAGGACTCCAGGTCTTTGGGTTGGATGCACCTGAGTGTCCCTGGCCCATTTTGGTGGTTTTGCAGAAAAGAAGCTCCAGGTCAGAGCATGGTTCACATGAGCGGTCAAGGGGCCCATGGCCCCAGCTTGTTTCTCTGGAGGTTGGGGCTTGGGGGCCTCTTCACTAGAGTATAGCGTCCCCATGGAGTAGCCCCTGAGACTTCAGAGTGGGGAGGGTGGTGAGGGTCACCGGGTGGCATCTGCTCCACTTAGGGGTGAGCAGGGCTTGCGGGCTGCTGGTTTTTCAGGTTTTCGGATGCACCTAGGCTCCTGGCTGGAAGGCCGGAGCTGGGTCAGTGAGTGCAAGCAGCAACTGGGTCCCATATTCCATGAGAGCTTTCCTGGTTTCTCCTAATTGGAGGGCACACTTGAGTTGTTCCATTTCAAGGGGACTGAGGTGTCTTTTCTCTCCAGCTGTGGAAATGGGAATTCATTTCCCACTAAGTTCAAGGGCACTTAACCTGGAGCTGACCGCATGTGGAATAGGGCAGTCAGAGTTTCCTGATATAGCTTGGCTAACACCTGTTTCCAGACCTGATTTGATCTATTTTCTCTTTTCATTGAGGTCTCTGGGCTGAGAGGAAGGTCCAGTCATCCCCTTTGTCACTTGAGATACAAGTCCTGGACCATCATTTGTTGTAGGGATCCTGGGAGCCCAAACCTAGGGATTATCTCTCTTACTACGGCCTTAGCTGCTTCAGCTGCTGTTTCAGTTCTACCGGAGAATTCTATCCACTCAAAAAATGTGTTTTCTAGCACCAAGAGATACCTGAAACTGCCAGCTGTCCTCAGCATGAGATCAGTATGTCAGTCTTCTCCAGGGTATGTCCCCCTGATCTGAATGGTCCTTATCTGGGGCTTTGGTGGAGAGGGACAGTTAGGCGTGTTTCGACAATCCCACTGATTATAACTTTCATGCCAGGAGTTACCGTGACCCTGTTAACCAATGATATAGGCCTTCCCTCCTGGAGTGAGTTCTTTGATGAACCTCCTTTATGCTTGACAAGCTGCAGCTGGGGAAAGAGGTATCGCCTGTGGTCATTAACTGGCCGCTGCTGGCCTCCCGGATCTCTGTTGAAGTAGCTCAGTCTGGGAGGGCCAGGATGGGGGCCTGAAGGAATTGCTGTTTCAATTCTCGAAAGGCCCCTTTGAATTCTGGTTTCCATTTAGGAGGATCATCATCCTTTTCTTTCACCATTTCAAGTAGAGGCTTAGCTACTAGACTAGGGCTGGGGATCCAGGTGCCGCCACCTCCAGGAGACCCTCAAGAAGTCTTATTCTAGGAGGGGTGAGGCTACATATGTGTTTCCCGTCTCCTAAGGTGGACTTCCCTAACCTTCTGTTGAGAACGCTACCAGGTGGGTGATCCTGGTTTGTGATATCCAAACCCTTTTCTTGGACACTTCATACACTTTATTGGCTAGGTGGTTTGGGAGTGGTTACAGTATTTTTAATCGGAAGCCTCCTTAGTAGGCCTGGCGATCAGACTGTCGTCTACATTTTGGAGGAGGGGATCCCTCCTTCAGATGTAGATCTTTTAGGCCTTTAGCTGTTTCCCCAAAGATGATGGGGGAATTTTTGAATTCTCAGAGCAGTACTGTCTGGAAGTATTGTTTTTGTTGTGTCTTTGGGTCCTGCCACTCAAAAGCAAAAATTCCGTGTGACTTTGGGGCAAATGGAATATAGGAGGTGTATCTTTGTTTTTTTCTTTGAAGTGCTTTTTTAAAAGATTTTTTTTTTTTTTTGGTGGGGATGTGGATCATCTTTAAAGTCTTTATTGAATTTGTTACAATATTGCATCTGTTTTTTCAGTTTTTTTTTTTCTTTTTTGTTCGAGAGGCATTTTCGGATCTTAGTTCCCCCGCCAGGAATCAAACTTGCAACCCCTGCATCTGAAGGCAAAGTTTTAACCACTGGACTGCTAGGGAAGCCCCAGAAGGCTTATAAAGCTTAACCCAGAATACCAGGTCCTGGTGGATGGAGAGTGGCCAGTAGGGTGTAGGGATTAGGGACTGTTGGATGTGTATCTTCAGGGGCTTCATTACCGCCCTGAGGTCCTGTGGGGCTTCCCTGGTGGTGCAGCGATAAAGAATCCGCCTGCCAATGCAGGAGATCCAGGAGACTCGGGTTCGATCCCTGGATCAGAAAGATACCCCAGAGAAGGAAATGGCAACCCATTCCAGGATTCTTGCCTGGGAAATTTCATGGACAGAGGAGCCTGGTGGGCTATAGTCTATGGAGTCACAAAGAGTTGGGCATGACTTAATGACTAAACAACAACGAAACAATCGGTACCATCCTGCATTCCCCACTGGGTTTCTTTATTCGAAGAGTGAGGGTATTACAGGCCGATTGGATGGTTGAATAAGGCCCTAGCCAATCAGGTCTTGTACAGGGGCAGGCAGTGCCCAACAAGGCCCCCTGATGGCAAGGGTACTGTTTTCTCTTGGGCCATGTGTGTCTGGGTTTTAGATGGACTATTACCGGACTTGCTCTGACAGCTCATCCCATCCGTCCCTGGTCCCAGACCTTGAGCTTCACTTCAGGGAGGTGGACTCACTCTATCTGGGGAGGTTTGTCCTCAGCCATCCATGTCATTCATTATCTTGTGCCCCTTGTCTATGGGGACCCCAGACTCTAGCTTGTCTCCCATTGTGGAGAGTAGCCCCCCATTTATGTAAGATGTCTCTTCCCAGGACAGGTGCAGGGCATTCAGGGACCTGCAGGAATGAATGGGTGAGTGTGTGCTGGTCCACTTTACCTTCGAGTGGCTGCAAATGCCCATTCTCAGGCCTCCCCTGATGCCCCATCATTTTACGGCTCTTGGGACCAAGTTTGCCTGGTCTGGTGCTCAAAACTGAGCAAGTGGCACTGGTGCCAACTAAAAGTGTATTTATAGCTTTTGTTATATCAACCTTCCCATTGATCATTTCAGATTCTCTTGATTCATTCTTATGAATTCAAAAACAACTCTTATGTTGTTTTTTTAGGTCAATCTAGCTTTGTGCTCACTCACCTCCTCTATGTTGTTATTGGCAAAATTATTACACTTCTATATGTTACAGGATCAAAAATACACATTGTTTCAATATTGTAAAGTAATTAACCTCCAATTAAAATAAATAAATTTATATTTAAAAAATTAATTAAAAAAATAAAATCTACCACCCCTGCCAAAACCCCCCCAAACAAAAATACATATTGTTTCATACAATTGCTTTTCAAATAATTTAAGAAAAGAAAGCAGAATAAAGATGTGTTTTTACTATATTTTATAATTACATAAAGTCGTGTCTCTTTTGTGACCCCATGGACTGTAGCCTGCCAGGCTCCTCTGTCCATGGGATTTCCCAGGCAAGAATACTGAAGTGGGTTGCCATTTCCTTCTCCAGGGAATCTTCCTAATCCACAAATCAAACCCATGTCTCCTACACTGAAGGCATATGCTTTACCACTGAGCCCCCTGAGAAGCCTCCTTATATATGTATTAGTGAATAAATGTATATATACATATTTTAAGTTAAAATGTTTAAATGGAGGTTGGCAAATGGTTTCTGTAAAGAGCTATATAAATATTTTAGACTCTAGGCCACACATGGTCTCTCTTTCATACTCTTAGTTGTCTTATTTTTTCAAACCATTTAAAAACATAACAATTCTCAGAATAAGAAAGTATTCACTCTGTTACAAAGTATGCATCTAATTCTCAGTTACCTGAAATAACCTCTCCCCCCAGCCCAACAAAAGTTTTAATATTGGATTTATAAAAACAGTACACTGTTTCATGTGTCATGTATTAGTTTTGTAACTTTTCCATTTGAGATGCACTACCTTCATTTTTACTGAGACTTTTCAGTTAAAATAGGTGAAGCTCTCTCTACTTGGTTTATGTGACATTTACCAGTGTTCATGTATTTATGTGAATTCAAATTACCCTCTGAGGTCACTGCTTTTGGTGAAAACATTATGGTGTGTGTGCCAAAAACAAACACTCTCAATTTTTTTCCTTTGAGTTACTTGAAATTTTTTATTCTGGCCAAGATTTATATCCTCTGACCATCCTAAGTTTTTGTTTATTGGCTAATGTCTTTGTTTTGTCTTCTTTTTGTGTGTGTGTGTGTTTTAAAAGATAGCTCTGCTATATCAGATTCTTGATTGATAGCTTTTTTTCTTCCTTTGGATTATGTTATCCCACTGCTTTTTGCCCTCCACTGTTGCTGATGAGAAGTAAATTGCTAATCTTTATTGAATTTCTTACAAATGGAAAGTCTTTTTTCTCTTGCCACTTCAAGATTTTCACCTTGTATTTGCCTTTCAGCCTTTTTTTTTTTTTCAAACTGTCACATATCTATTTGTGGATTTCTTTGTGGAATTTGTGGAGCTTTCTGAACGTGTAGATTAGTGTTTTCAATAAATTAGGAATGATTTCAACCATTATATCTTCACATATTTTTTCTTTCTCTTTCTTGTCTGATATTTCTCTTACATGTATTTTGATGTACTTAATGGCATTCCTCATTTCTTGAGGCTCTGTTCATTTTTCATTCTTTTTTTTTTCTCTTTGTTCTTTGGCTTGCAGTCTCTGTCAACTTCAGGTTTGTAAATTGTTCTGCAAGAATTTGGGCTTCTCTGGTTAATTTTTCATTTCAATTGTACTTTTTAAGTCCAGAATTTTTATGTGGTTCTATAAAAGTCTGTATCTCTTTACTGATACTAGCTATTGGATGTAACATTGTCAGCATACCTTCATTTTATAAACCATGGTTTCCACTAGTTATTTGAACATACTGTGTTTATAACTACTTGAAGTCTCCATTAACTGTTAAATCCAACATCTGGTCACTCTCACAGGCAATTTGTGTTGTCGACTTCCACCGCCCACCCCCCCACCCCCCCATGTGTAAGTCATGTTTTTCTGTTTCTTTGTATGTCTCATACATTTTGTTGGAAATTGGACATTTTAGATAGTTTAGGATAGAAATTCTGGGTTCTGGTCCCCCTTCCATTTACTTGATTGCTTGTTTAAGTGAAAGTGAAGTCACTCAGTTGTGTCTGACTCTTGGCGACCCTGTGGACTGTAACCCACCAGGCTCCTCCGTTCATGGGATTCTCCAGGCAAGAATACTGGAGTGGGTTGCCATTTCCTTCTCCATTGCTTGTTTAGTGACTTTTATTTCATAGAAGTCTATTTTACACAAACACATGGAGTGTTAAACCTTTGATGTTGCTTCTCAACCAATGGTATGCAGCCTTGAGTGTGCCCAGCTGCCCTGGATGACAGTGCATTGGCAGGGCTTCTTTTCGGCTATCTTTTCCCCTGATCACATCTAGCTGTTAAGCTCCACAACTTGTAGGATAATTGCTCTATTGTTTTCAACAATGCTCTAGGGCATCAGTTGTTCCAGAGACTAAACCAATCAAATAGTTTCTGAGATCAGTGTTTGATATGTTATTATCCTAGGAGAGCTACTCCCAGTGCCCTGCTCCCACCCCAAGTTCTCTACTGCAAACTAAGTCTTCAGTTTAGCCTCTGTCTTCCACAAATCTACCAATATCCTCTTATTTCTCACCACAATCTCCACTGTTTTTGAATGCATCATTATGCGAACTTCTCCATGTTCTTTGGCAAACAAAGTCAGTTTCTTTGGGAAGAGGCTAGGAGCTATCTGTTTTATAGCCTGCTTCCTCCTCCAGAAAAATCTCTGAGCCAGAGCTCTGGAACTGGGAAGTGGTATATGGACAGTGATGAGCTTCTATCTGAGTTATACTTCCCACCTTAGGAACTGAGCAGGAGGCGGAGGTGGGTGCAGTGGCTTCAGGTCTTCTTGATGTGGAACCACTGTCTCATGAGCTGGGACAAGGGTGATCGGGGCCTCAGAGCTCCCAGTGGCTTTGTGACCCAAGATAGAACCTCTGTCCCAGTGGGAACCAGATGGAAGGAGGCAGCCTCATCTCCTGGCTACTCTTGCTCAGAACTCAGTCTCAACAACGGGTATCTGGGGACATGATGAGAAATGCTGGCATCCCGCCCTCTGGGAGAACAGCCTACATGCTGGGGGCAGAGCGAGATTTGTGTTCTGGGCCACGTAAGTCTGGAGTGGGGTTTCTGTGCCACTGGGCTGGGAGTGGGGAGGGAGTGGGTGTGATTAAAAACCCAGACTATCACTGTTACTCTATCTTTGTTAACTTATAAAAAAATATATATGTGCTGCAGTACCCTTAGTCTCATTTCTGGAGACTTTAACTGTTTCTTAAGACAGTTTTCACTGGGAGGCCCTCTGCAGAAGTCCTCATCCTGTTATCCTGGAAGTCCACCCACTACCAACTTACTTTTTCGCTTTTGTCAAAAGTCATTGTAACATACATGTACTGTCGTTTTCTGGACTCTCCATCTGTCCCAGTGATCTATTTGTCCATCTTGATGTCAATGCCACATTCTCCAAATTACTGTAAATTTATAATAAGCCTTGAAGTGAGACAGAGCAAGTCCTCCAGCATTTTTTTTTTTTTTTCCATAATCGTTTTGGTTACTCTAGGTCTTCTAGAGTCCCATCTAAATTTTAGAGGAAACTTGTTAGGTTTTAAAATTGCAGTTGAATTGCATTGTATGCCTGTTGTCAACAATCTGGAATGGTGTAGGGGGTGACAGGGAGGTTCAAGAGGGAGGGGACATACATATATACTTACAGCTGATACAATGTTGTTGTATGGAAGAAGCCAACACAGTATTGTAAAGAATTATCCTCCAATTAAAAATAAATTAAAAAAAATTTAAAAATCAATCTAAAAAAGAAATGAAAAATTTTATTCAAGCCAAATTTAGGATTATAACCCAGGAACAACCTCTCAGCTCTGAGATCTATTTTGCCCATCAGAAGTCAAAGCACAGGTGTACAGGTTTTTCAGAGAGAAGTGAAAAGTGAAAGTGTTAGTCACTCAGTTGTGTCTCTTTTTCGACCCCATGGACTGTAGCCCTCCAGGCTCCTCTGCCCATGGGATTCTCCAGGCAAGAACACTGGAGTGGGTTGCCATGCCCTTCTCCAGGGGATCTGCCCGACCCAGGGATCAAACCTGCATCTCCTGCATTGCAGGTGGATTCTTTACCCACTGAGCCACCTGGGAAGCCCTGATGAAAGTTTTAAAGACTCTAATAAAAATTTCATAAGTGGGGTGGAGGTTTTTAAGGGGAAAATGGTTTTGAGGAATGCTTGTCCTTTAACACAGTTGGCTGAGAAAGGTGAGTGTGATGAGGCTAAAGCACTTCCTTTACTGTTGAGGGGAAGAACATGCTTATCACGATCATCCCCTTTTTCAGAATAATGAGCTTGCCAGTGTGCTCTAAATTCAGGGCACATAGACAAATGAGAGAGTTCAACTTTTACTTAATTAGAAGTGTTTAAAAACCACAACTCTGTGCTGTCTCTAATAGATGTTTAAATATAAAACATTTCAAATTTAGCACAAATGATATAGGCTAATGTGTAATTGGACTTGGATAAAGTCGTATGAACCTTTGCAGTGTTTAAGAGGAAAGGGTGTTTGTACAAAGTCATGGGGGTGAGGCTGGGTTCTTGGGGAACAGGGCTGTGCAGAAGCTTTGGGTCTGAGCCCCAAGCTTTGGGCTCAGAGCCGGCTGAACAGGTGTGGCGGGCAGCTCTGCGGTAGGGGCAGAGTGGGTCCGTTCAACACCCTGAAGCTGACTTTGCGGATGGTCTCCTTTCTAGCACTTAGAAAGGGTTTTTTTCTGCTGCTGGGAAGCAGGGAGCAGGGCTGCATCAAGTGATTATCTGGGAGCAGCCAGGCATAAGCTCGGATGCTTTGGGAGGTGGTGGGTGGTGTGAACAGATTCTTCTTCCTTTCGCGGATAGGGGAAGAGTGTGCTTGGTGACATTTTTCTGAGTATAAAAGGAAAAATACAGGTGTGAGTAATGATAATTGTATGTTAAAAACAGCCACACTGATATTGAAAAAACAGAAGAAAGGCATTGTAAACACTTTTATTTAAAATCCAGATTTCTGAAACAACTGTACAACAGCTAAGAATGGCATCGTAGGTCTTTAGCTAAATAAGACATAGCACAAAAATAATAGTAATTTTAACTTTTGAAGGTTCTTTTAAAAGCACCACTTAAAACGTACATATTCCCCTCAAAATGAAATACAGAAAAAGTGTTCTATCTCAGGAATGAGTTTGAAAATGCACAAGGAAAGAAGAGAGACAGTTTTTTAACCCCTGGTTATTAATGGGGGAGGGGGTGAGGCGCTAAATTCAAAAGGATTTTGAGATTTTCCTACGTTGTTCGTTTAAAGGTTAACAGGTACAGAGCTCTCAAGAATTTCCGGGTAAACAAGGGCTACAGCTTTTCATAAATATGGTCACTGGCCAGGTTTCTAAAATCATCACCCCTAAAAAGTACAGGATTGACAACTATCTTTCTGTTTTGAGAAATTCCGAGAAAAGACCACAAGTGCAGCACATCAAAAAACAAAACCAAAAACTGGAACTAGTTTTAATAATCTCCGAAAACTTGTAAATTCTAGATTTATTTTGAAACCAACTTCCAAACAAGACAGAAGAAAACCCAGACGAATGTATATTACACTGCTGAAGCCGCTTAAACCTGCCGGGACGTCACTGTGCTCCTTCCATCGTGGAGCCTCGGGTGACTGTCCGCCGTCAGGACTGAGGCCCTGCTGTAAACCCGTCCTGGTGTCTCCGCACCACCCCAGGCTGGGGCGCTGGGAGGGTCTCGCTGGGCCCAGGGCCCCCACCTCACCGCTTGCTGGACCTCGTGTGCGACTTCTCGTGGCCGCCCCGCTTCCCCCGCTTCCCAGGCGGCGAGCGCCGGGCGTGGACGCTGTGCTTGTACGGGTGAGACCGGTGCTTCTGGCGCCCTTCCTCCTTCTGGCTCTGGCTTTTCGCCGGTTCCTTGCTGTCCTCTTTTTGTTCGTGGTCTTGCTCTTTGTGGGAGGGCAGGGTGTTCTTAATTGTGTTAATTAGAAATCTTTTATTTGTCCCAGCAAGAGGACACTTCATCCTGGGGGCAAAGAGAGAACAACCACAAATCAAATGTGGACTCCAGAGCCGAACCCTCCTATCAGGGCCTGTGCCAAAGAATCTTGCTTCCCCGGAGTCAAGTTTCTGAATTTGTTCAGCTTTCCTTGCATGCCACCTAGTGTAAACTCCGAGTACAAGGGGGAAAACCCAGGACACTGAGAATTCCCAGACAGAGTGGCTGGACCCTGTCTGAAGACCTTGACCCTGTCTTCCTGGCTGGGACTAATTAAGCCAAGGAATACACACAATGTGTGTACAGGTACTGACCACAACACACATCACCTGAGTCATTTAATTCCTTTTTTTAATTCCTGAGTCATTTATCCCCTTTACCATAACACCTGCTTTGACTAGGCATTAACTCAAAATGCAGATTTATGTTTATGGTGGCCCACTTTTAAATATCAAAGAATAAGGGTAAGTCCCTCCCTGAGGAACAAAAAAAGTATCTCCTGCTATACCCTGAATACTGGACCTACATGATCCACTCTAGAAATAAAAAAATAATAATCTAAAGAGTCTATTAAAACCACCTTTTACCCTCTGAAAAACTCAGATTCTAATCGAGGACTTTTTGTTTCAGAGTGTGCTCTGCTAGGGAGCTCTGGCCACACGTTTCCCCTCCAGGTGAATTTCTGGGCCATGTACATTTCAGGGGCTTCATGATTCAAGTTCACCCAGGAGGAAGGATGTCACTGATCAGATCATTAATTTACATGTTGACACATATTCACACATGCAGTATTCGTTTTTTAGGTGGAGCCAATCTTTCATTTGGCTACACAAACGAAAACCGCACACAGTGAAAACCTAAATCTCTCTCTTGGCCTTGAGCTCTGGTCTGTAACATGGTAATTACTTTTGCTGAATCTCATCACCGGTTTTTCTTCTGCAATGAACTCATACAACAGGGTGCACACATGTCTACCAGACTGGACCGTGGGCATGTCAGATCATCTCCCTGTTGCCCATCCTCTGTTAAATGGGGACCATCACAGTGACCGAGTTAGAGGGCAGGTTGATGGAGGCTGAATGTGTGCTTGCAACAATGCCTGCTAGGTAACAGGCACTCAGTAGAGGTTTGCTCTGGTGCATACCCTAGCCCTTCGGCTTCACTGGCTTTGGGATCCTGAGAGTTACCCAATGCCTCTGTGCTTCAGTTTTCTATTTGTTAACAGAATTACTCATCTACTGCAAGAGTTGAATGAGATAACCCACGAAGCACTTAGCATAGTGCCCGGCATAGAGCAAATTCCTGATAAATGGTATCTGTGGGTCTATGATTTCTTATGCATGATTACAAAATTTGAAAACCAAGTTCCTTTTCTGGACACAACTTGTTTGGCAGCCAGACCTGACCTAATCTGACGCTGGCCACTTATTTCTAGTCTGCGTCCCCTTTGGAGTAACATTCATATGCTTTGCTGGGGAGATGACTATGTGTTGAACAGATACCGTGAGGGTACTTGTCGTGCATGCTGTCTGTGCTATGGTACCTTTCCAAGAAACTTATCTGGATCTGAGGGCTTTAAACAAGGGACTGTGGAGCCTTCTTATTATTATTCATTATAGTAATAATGTAAAGTAATGTTATTACTGTTCATTCTCCTTTCATGAAAGAGAATATATATAGCACTCAAATTCATATATTCAGGATTTGTCCAGGATAGGAACCCAAGGCCACTAAGTCTCAAATCACCTGAGATAGTAAGTTAATTAAGAACATAGAATATCTGATGTCTCTCAATGAAAAAAAAATTATTAAATATAAAACCCTGAGCCATCAAGAAAAAAATAAGATATTTTACAGAAATGTTCCTAAAAATGGTTACAGTTTTAAAGTTTTGGTGCTTAAAATAGTTAAGCTTCTATATCTGCAAGCTTCACTCTCCAGGACACCTCAATTCTCCACTGATGTCAGAGCCAGTGGGCTCGTGGGCATGACCTCTGCGCTTATTATCTGCATTTCCTAATGACCCATAAACTCCATCTACAGGTACTCCTCAGGTGCAGTAACACCGGAGGCTGGAGTGACGTGTGACCTCAAAGGGCCCTTCTTGTTTGGAGCATCTCATGTTCTCTACGTTTGTTGACCCTTTGGAAAACGACCCATCTCTCCTTCACCACATGAGGAAATTATTTCATTGCTCTCTGGCTTCTTGTCTCTCAGCTCTCTTTTAGTGCCACTTTTTTCTGTATTTGAGATGACACGATAAGCTAGTCTTAGATCCTCAACTGTCCTGAAGCCTCTTCCATGTCAGCGTTACAGGGAGAGTGTGAGCCCTGGGGCGCAGGCGCAGGCCTGGCTGCTGGGCGCGTCTGCAGCGGCTCTGTCACTGGCTGTGCTGGGATGGGGGCGGGGGCCACCGGGTGTGCAGCTGCTTTCCTAAGGAGCTGTGACCCCACAATGTCAACCTTCTCACCCTGACCGGTTACTCTTATTTTTGGTTCATGTTTGATTTTAGAAAGTTATACTAGCTCACATGGGGAGAGCCAGATTTAAGGTGCTAACAACATAAATGGATATGAAATTCTATAAATAGAATCAGATGCTTAAAACTGCTTTAGAAAGTACCCATGACAGCAGCGTCAGACTCAAGACCTGGCATTCTATCCATGTTAAACCAAAAACTGAAGCAACTTCCTTCTGCTTTCAAAGCTGCTGATGCAGAGTCTGAGAGGAGGGGTCTCGCCTGCCCTGGCAGAGACTGAGATGGACCGAGGCCAGGAGTGTCAGTTCCTCAGCCTGCTCTCCCCATTTCCCGAGTAGGCGGGCTGTGTAACGTCCTTCACAGAAGTGAGGCACTTTCTCCTGGCAGTTATCAGACTCCACTCATGAAAAACAGTCAACTGTTTTGTTTTGTTTTTCATCACAGGCTTGTTTCAAACAAGCGCAGAGAACAGCAGGGGGAAGATAAATGTAGTTTTTTTGTTTTTCTCCTTTCTGATTTTAATACTTTGGACAGAGGTAGTAATATCTAACACTCTGCAGACGCAGAGGTGCCACGTCACTTTCTGAAACACTTTCATGAATGTGACCCATCGAATAAGTGGTACGTGACTACTCGCAAGTGAGAACCAGGAGGGTGGCGACCACGCCGTCAGGCAATTCCTGCCACCAGCGTCGCCTCCCCCCCGCCGCCCCCCGTCTCTCCCGCCATCACCCCTCTGGCAGATGCGTGGGAAGCCGCATGCTTGTGGGTCCCGAGCTGGGCGGGCGTGGAGCCGGGACGGGAACCAGGGCTCTGACTCCAGAGTCCGTCCTCCCCGCACGACCCCAGCTGGTAGCTGGGCGGGGTGGGGGTGGGGGTGGGGGTCCTTCCCTTTGGGACAGATGCATAGAAGCAGATAGTATGTGGCGTCGGGTGGGCTCGAGATGCCAGCCGTGTGGGAGCCCAGGTGAGTCTGACACAGACAAGGACAGGGGCACAGAATGCCCTGGGCACATGTGACTTGGAGACCTGTGAATGCGTCAGGCCCTGGGACATGGTGGTGGTTCTTCCTCTGTTTAGGGAAGCAGAGCCTTGGGGTCAGGGAGGCAGGCTCCTTGCATTGTACCCTGATCCATTCTTTTGTTTTGCTGCCAAAGCCCTTCCCACGCAGGCACACAGCATTTTATCTTGCATTCTGCACTTTTCTTTGTATGCTTGCGAGTAATGCAGAGTAATTAAGGATGAGCAGTGCAGCTATAGGGATTATAACACTCTACAAGAACTTCTCAGGCAGCTGAGGCATTTGATTGCCAGATTAGCACCTGTGGCACTGTGGGCGGTTATGGTGACTGTGGCACCTTAGACGAGCTGAGTTGTCACCAACTGCAGGCTCAAGATCCAGGATCACCTGGCTCCTTGGGCTGTGGGGACTGTAGCTGGGCTTCTTTCTGTGGCTATTACCTCAGATGTACATCTGAGAGCGTGCAAGGAGCGTGCAGAATGGAAAATAAAATGTTGTATGGGAAGGGCTTTGGCAGCAAAACAAAGGACTGGGTCAGGGTACAATGCATGGAGTCCGCATCCCTGACCCCGCTCTGCTTTCCTAAACAGAGGAAGAACCACCATCATCTCCCATGGCCTGATGCACTTCACAGATCTCCAAGTCACGTGTGTCCAGGGTGTTCTGTGCCCCTGTTCTTGTCTGTGTCAGACTCACCTGGACTCCTGCAGGGCTGGTGTTCCGAGTCCACCCGACACCACGTACCATCTGCTTCTGTGCGTCTGTCCTGAAGGGAGCAGCCCTGGCAACCAGCGTGCCAGCAGCTTTTCTGCAATGAAGTAGGTTTTCAATGCGCTGCGCCTCCAAAACTACACCTAAAAGTAATGGAGAATAGCCGACACATATGTGCATCTCTATCTGCAGTACTGGTTTCTAAAAATCTGAGGCTCTTTCATGTGTAAGGCATTATGCTAGGTCCTGCAGCAGAAATACATCACAGGCTGCCTGTGTTTGAGGCGATGGCCAGGAGGGACAGAAGGTGGGACAAGGAGAGGGTCAGAGCAGGGGTGTGAGCAGCAGGGGCTCTGGAATGTACGACATGGCACGGCCCCTGGGCCCCTGCTCCCTCAGCCACACAGGTCGTCTCCGCCACTATGTGAGCTGAGGGTCGCTCCTTCGGGGCTCCCCACCCACTTTGCTGACTGGCCAGGAAGGGGGGTGAACGCGGGAGGCAGGGGCGGGATGCCCAGCGTCCTGTGTGCTAACAGACAGCAGCCACTGGGCCTGGGACAAGGAGGGGCAGTGCTGGTCCCCTAGGACGTTTAAATGAACAGACACCGCATGACTGGCTCAAGGCCGGGGAAATGATTCGCTGCTGACATAAAATATCAGAAAATGTAGGAGTGCTCACCCATGTCACCAGATTGACCCCAAGACAAACAGAAAATGCCAAAATGTCACTCCCCTTAAAACAACTGCGTTATGAAAACTGGAGAATCGTTTTCTGTCAAATCCAACCTTTGGGACTTTTTGTACCAAAGTACAAGCCTCTCCATGTCTAAGGCGGAAGTTACCCAGGCACTGGGCTTGATTATTACACCAGGCTAGGATCAGTAGAAGTGAATGTGACCGAATAAATACAGCTTTGTAGACCGTGAAGCTGAGCAAATTTCTGAAATTTGTGCTTATAAATTCCTTTATGTTGACTGAAAGGAAGTCACACAGGCCAATACTTCAGCTTCTCTAAGGCGTCTGTCAAGAACAGCTTCTCAAGAGATTCTTTTTGCTGAAATATGTCCAAGGAAGTACACAGCACCAAATGGTTTCTTTCTTTATGATATAAAAAAAGTTCATCCCACTTGCATTTTCCCTAGTTCAGCAATCTCTTTCTGGCAACAGTTCAACTGCCTCACTTGAGATCTCTCTTACGGAATATCCAAGAGGAAAAAAAGAGTGTCACTTGCTCTAGTTCTATTTTAAATTTTAGAGCAAATGTAAAAACCTTCTAGATGCTTAGAAAAGCAGACCACCGCCCACCAGTAGTTGACCAGTTGCTCCTTGTGGGTATCTGCTAAAATGAAATCATACATACAGATTGATCCACACTGGATCTTTGCATTTCATTATATCACTGCATCCATAAAAACGTAAGAATGAATTTCTGAAAGATAATAGCTTAAAAAAATAATAGCAATATTATTATCACAGCTAAACAGAAATCAACATTAATTTCTTGTATCATTACACACCTTTGTTTCAATGAGTCTGGATAAGAATGCAGACAAGGTTACACTTAGAGCTGTCTCAGATCTATTAATCCATGCGGTACTCCTCCTCCCTTTTTGCCATGGAATTCATCTGTTAAAGAAACTGGTTTGTTTGTCCTGTAGAATTCCTCATATTTCCCATTTCTGTAATTTTATCTCTACAGTCATTGAGTAGAGTAGTAGTAGTTCTCACTAGAGACTTGATCAGATTCAGGTTCAGGTTCTTTACAAGCATGTCTCTTAAGTGGTGGTACTCTCTTCCTCTTGCACCTTTCTGTGGCATAAGGATCGATGGGTGGGTCCAGTGTCATCAGCCTGACCCACTCATTAGAAGGTTCCCCATCAGCTTCTCATCCGATAGATACAGCAAGTCATAGACAGAGCTTTGCCTAGATTCAGTCTATCATTAGGGATTGTAGAATAATGACATTCTTTTTATTTTTAAATCAGATTTAAAAAATCAAATTTTAAATCATAAATTTATACGCATATTTTCTGTATAAGCAGATTTATTTACTGTCTGCTTCCACAGAATCACATTTATCCTTTTAAGTAAATAGCATGATGAGTCTTGACGAGTGTGTGTAGTCATGTTATAATCACAGCAACCAAGATGCACAACACTTCCATCACCCAGAAAAGCTGGGCAGTAAATGCAGTCCTGTGGCCCCCGCCTCTTGGCAAGCGATGAGCGGTGTTCTGTCCCTCCGGGTCTGGCTTTTTCTGGCTTTTCTCCGGGTCATATAAACGGAATCTTACATGGTGTCATGTACTGAGTCTGGTTTCTTTCATGAGCGCAGTGCATCTGAGACTCATCCATGCAGCGTGTTATCAGCAGCTCCGCTCCTTTGTGTTACTGACTCGTATGGAATGTATGGGCATCACCAGGGCGTGTCCACACATCAGCTGATGGGCATTTGGGCTGTTTCCAGTTTTGAGCTATCATGAGTAAAACTGCCGTGGACATTACTGGACAGATTTGTGTGTCGGCTTACATTGTTAATCCTCTGGTCAGCAGTTAGAAGAATTCTGTGAGTGTGTATTGTAAGAAACTGCCAATTGTTTTCCAAGTGGCTGTATGACTTTACATTTCTGCCAACAATGTGTGAGCATTCCAGTTGTTCCAGATCCTCCTCTATCTGCTGCTGTCCGTCTTTTTAAATTTTAGTCAGTCTAGTGCATTTGTAGTGAAAAACTGTGGTTTTAATTTGCATTTTCCTAGTAACTGATCTGAGCATCTTTTCATATGCCAATGAAAAGATATTAGCCAATTTGATATCATTTTTAGTGAAGTGTTTATTCTTATCTTTTGTCTGTTCTTAGATTGTCTTATGATGGAGTTGTTAAGAATACAAATGATAATCTTATTCTGCAGTCCCCCATTTAACAGTTACAATTCTATAAAGAAGTTTTCTTTCATCAGTTGTTATATAACTTTAATGTATAATTTGTATAAGCAACAGGATAAATACTTGGTTCTTTCTCATTGCTTACCAGTTTTACAATGATTTGGTTCCTTAGCATTGTCCAAAAGGGACCACTGAGTTTCCTGATGTGATTATTGTTATGACCTTATGGATTGTGACATGTTTTAGGTATCTCTGTCACTATAGCTTTATTTTTTTGATGATTCAATTAGCGGGAGGCCGTTCAACTTGGTTCCCAGTCTTTCTGACATGATTACTGTAGTCTTTGAGAGTTTTACTTTCTGATATGATAAGGTTTTCTGGCTCAGCTTTATATGTGTCCTGATTGCACAGTAAACAGTGGTCTTGCCCACAGAGTTGTCTGGACTTTGCCCTGGCTTCTGGGAGGTAATATCCATTCTGGGAGGCAACGTCATACCTGATAGAATCGTCTCTGCTTGGGGTGGAGCTGGCCACACCTGACCGTGAGGGATGCCAATGCCAGAGAGACAGTCCACATGATTCAGGGTGGGTATCTGGGTTCCTGGGGCACTGGTGAGCCAGAGACTGGGACCGTCATGTGAGCAATCTATCAATCATGCTACAGAGAGGAACTCCAGTAAAAACTTTGGACACCTGAGGCTCAGGGTCGCTTCCCTGGTTGGCAGAATGCCAAGTACATTGTCATAGGTTGATGCTGGTCGCTGGGTTGGGAGGTCACGGTAACTGTCCTGACTCCACAGGGGGTGGGCAATAGCAACTCTGTGTCTGGAACCTCCTCAGACCATGCCCTTTGCATTTCTTACTTTGGCAGATTTTAATCTGTATGCTTTCCTTGTAATAAACTGTAACCGTAAGTATAACAGCTTTCTGTGAATTACATGAGTTTTTCTAGCAGATCACTGAGGCTGAGGGTTGCTCTGGGAACTCCCTGAATGTGCAGTTGGCACAGGGGGTGTGGGCGGTGCTGGAGGCTGTAAGGAGGCTGTGCCAGCTCGCGTGCAGCTCGGCTGACTCCAAGCTCAGCCTCGGATCTGCAGCCAGTTATTTCTCTAAGGATCTCTGGCTCCTGTCCGTGAGAGACGGCCTTATATACACCACTGTAGTATTATATGCCATCTCCGGGTGCTGGGGGGTCCTCACTGCTACCGAGTGGAAGGTCACTGTTTCTAGGGCTTTTTGTGGACAGAGTTAGAGAAGCTGATTCCTCTCTCTTCCATAGTTTCTTTATGGCTGTGTTGGGTGCTTGCTGCTGTGTGTGGGTTTTCTCCAGCTGTGGCGGAAAGGGGCTGCTCCCGAGCTGCAGTGCACGGGCTCCTCATTGCCCTGGCTTCTCCTGTTGGGGAGCTCAGGTTCCAGGGTGATGGGCTTCAGCAGCTGTGGCTCCTGGGCTCAGAGCTACAGTGCACCAGCTTAGCTATCCCACGGCATGGGGGATCTTCCTGGACCTGGGCTCGAATCCGTGTCCTCTGCACTGGCAGGTGGATTCTTCACCATCAGGGAAGCCCTTTCTTTCTCTTCTAAAGTGAAAATCTAGCACAACTTCATAATGGTATTACCGATTACAATTTAGGGTTATGGATTTGTATGTCTTTAATTTTATATTTGTAGCTTTTATGCTAAAAACCTTAGTATCTATAACAAATAAATATTTACTTACTCGCTTTATCCTACTATAGAGTATTTTCAGAATAACAGTATCAACATTATTACTAACAATGTGATGACTGGAGAAACAATTTAAAGTTTCTTTCTAGTTCTTGTCTGTCTTTTGGAAATACAGTCATGTTTCACAGATCACCTGAAATAGTTCCTCTGTATGTGGCTAAGCTGTCTACTATATGGCACATTTAGGTCCATTTATTTTATGTTGCTTGATTTTTAGGAATTGCCTTTTTCCTCTGTTTCTTTGACTTTAACCTTGGTTTGTATCTGATGTAGGCCCTGTTCTTGTAAGAGTCAAATCCATAGAGACCTAGCTTGTACTCCCATCCACTTTTACATTTTACACTGTTTAACAGCCCAAAGTACTCCGTTAGAGTGAATTTTAAATTGCAGATAAAAGATCTAAGTCAGCATATTTATTGGATGCAAATGCTATTGCTAAAGCAACACTTAGAAGAGTAGATGTGGTTCTTAAGGTTAAATTCTTCCTTTGTTTATATTAAGTTTTAACAAGCTCTGTTTATTAAAAAAAAAAAACCACAATGGTTAAACTTTTGTTCTACACAGCTGAATTGTCACAAAACCAAAATACTTAGAGTTAGAATTTTTACAAGTAAATGTAAATTTATTGAGGACTATAATTAAGCCAGAAATTCTTAAACAATGAACGCTGGCGTAATATTACTCGCACTCTGGTGGCCTCAGGCACAGCAGGGTCGACCTGGGGACCTGTGGGCCGGAGGTGCTGACACCATGACTGGTGTTCTTGGCCCACACCCCTCTGCCCCCCACTCCACGGCCACACCCTCAGCAGTGTCCTTCCTCCACCACCTGGCTCTGGGGGATCACCTCTACAAGCACGGTTCTACATTCCCTCTGCATGCAAACTTTTCTCTTTAATGTGTATTTACATATCTTTAAATTTTTAGGATGGTGCCTCAAGTACTTACCAGCCCATTGGTCCCATTGTTTCTGCTCTTGTTTTCCCACGTTTTGCCTCTTTCAGCAGCTCTTCTATTGCTTTCCTGGTGGGAAAAAAAGGGAAGAAATTTGAGAGGTTGTCACCTCACTATATTCTGAAAGTCTATATATCCCACATATGTGACTCTGGAAAAGGAACAGCTTTCAAGGCATAAAACTTCAAAATTGGGGGACAAATTTTAAAAATGTTCTTAAATGGTTGATGGTTTTAAATACATAAAAATTAAAAAGAAATCCTTTCCATAAAGAGGAAAAACAATGAAGAAAAAATTAAAGGCATCACCCTTCCCTACCCACCAAAAACTTCAACTCCTTTTTATCTGTTTCTCCATATTTACCTCCAGGTTTCTAACAGTATTCTTTCAAACTGTTTCACCACCCTCTTGGTCCTCAGCAGATATATCTGGCTATTTTTATATCAACATAACTTACATATATTTTAATACACTCCTATTAATAGTGAGATCTTCAGAAAATGTCATTTCAGCTAACTCAGCAGCTGGATGCTTTCTGGTCCGTCCTGGGAGGGCCCACTGATGGGCTGATGAAAAACAGAAATACTGACCAACTTGCCCACTTCTCATCCCTGGACTCAGACCAGGGGTCACAGCCCAGCCCCCTGGTGTCGGGAATACTAAGTGCAGCTGGTTGCCACATAGCCTTCTTCCATCTCCTTAAAATAATAATATATCCTACTGATGTGATCTGAGGGCTTTGCCTCATAGGGCATTTCAGGAAAAATTTATCCTGTCTGGCTCCAAAACAGAGATCCCGACTTCACCCTTATATCGATGTAAACAAAAAATAATAGTAATCAAAGGGTAAAAATATTCCAAATACACCCCTACCTTCCCATCAATTAGAGCAGTAGTTTTCAAAAAACCAACAAACAAAAACAACTAGGAAGTCAATCACCCTTGGATCCACACGTGTCCTCCCTCCTGACGGCAGAAAGAATGAAAATCGTCAGGGAGAGAACTTGCTCGTGCAGGTCCCCAGTCATGAACAAACGAGCCAGGATGCATTCTCCCATAAAAACTGTTAAATGTCTGCCTGGCTTTCTATAGGCGCCTACAGAAGCCACTCCGTATGGTGATGCAGTTGAAATGCCATCTGCAGGAGACAACACTCAGTCAGGACCCCTGCCCAGGTCCTGAGGACCCATCCAGGCACTTTCAAGAGAGTGAGGTTGGATGTGATTCTTCTGTAGTTGTCATTCCTCTTAACACTGTCTCTGGTGCTGCTGTTAACCTGATCTGCCACAGTTAAGGATACCTTCTGATTGGAGAAGGCAATGGCAACCCACTCCAGTACTCTTGTCTGGAAAATCCCATGGGCGGAGGAGCTGGTAGGCTGCAGTCCATGAGGTTGCTAGGAGTCGGACACGACTGAGCGACTTCACTTTCACTTTCTGATTTATGATAACAGCCCAAGAGAAAAGAAGGTATGAGAAGGACCGCCTGGCATATACCAGCTCACGAGTGATGGGAGATGGTGACAGGTGGGCTGCAATGCAGGCCCAGCAGGCTGCCTGTGACTGGGGCAGACCCGGTAATTGCAACATGGAACAACTCATGTTGCTACGAGCTCTACAGTTTATAAAGTACTGCCCTATCTGAACGTGACTATGTAGTTATCAATACCAGTTTTCAGATGAGGAAGGAGGCAGCGGGGACACGGAAAGCAGGAGGAGGAGGAACAGAACAAAAGGCCCAGCGTGTTTAAGGCTGCCTGCCTCCATCTTCTTGTACTTCCTGTCTCCTCCACAAGCACTGGCATGGCAAGACCTGGAGAAGCCGTTTTCTCTTTATCATTAAAAGGCACAAAATAAATGGAAAAGAAGAAAAGGGATCTGACAGAGCTGCCACTGCTTCACACTCATTCAGAGAGCTGGAGAGGGGGAGGAGGGGCTCGGGGGCCCAGCCTTGGTCCTGGGAATGCGGACCTCCCGACGCCTCACACCCGACTCCTCACATGCTCCTGCTGCAGGGCTTTCCTTCCAAACAGGAAAGCGACAGCTTCCAGCTGTCCTGTGTTTTGTCCTTGAAATAACAACATCACCTTCAAAATCAAGGAGGAAGAAAAAAAATCAAGTATTTTTCTTCACTCCTGTAGCCTCTGCTGTTTTCCCTGGAACTCTTGACTAATGAATTCCTGGGTAAGGAAATAACAAAGTCAGTTCCTACCGCACATTATCATAGAGGCCAGATACTTAAATGATCAAAGATAATGAAGCATCGGCATCACGAATCAAGATAGTTTTTAATGAGATCGTGAAGCAGGAGTTATAAACTGCAATTAAAGTATAGGAAAAGCAAACAGTCAGGAGAATATACAAGAACTAAGTACAAGGAGAACTTGAACAATGAAATTTCAGACACAAATTTAAGTGCCATAATTTTTATACTTAGATCGTTTACACATCCTGAAGGTTTCTTTGTAAAACAAATTCATTGTAGTAGAATAGACAGTGCAATGGAGACAAGAAGTCCAAGGAAGCCAGATCATTAAGCAGACAGTTTTCTGGGCATAGGAACAAACTGCAGTCAGTTTTCAGTGATCCATGTGTGTATCATCCGTGGCCAATTTCCATCTGAGTGCGGCTTCCTCAGGCCTGCCTGTTCGTTCCATTAGCCAGCTGGTACATGCTTACGGAATGTAAACTGATCATAACAGCGGCTTAAATAAAATCCAAGTGGGGACGCAAATCTGGCGCAAAATCGTCTTAAAGTCCAGAGTTAAACAAATTAGTTTTGAGTTTTATCTGGGTCTGTGTTCCTTTTTATTCACATAACTGAATGTTAACTGTGTCAGGACAGACAAAGGGTATATGCCCTTTGGGCATGCCCTGGGCATGTTTGTATGCCCAGACAAAAGGCGAGATATTCAAGGCAACTACAAGGAAACAACAGAAGTTAAATAATGAACATAGAAAATGAGATTTTAAAAGAATACCAGAGAAGCTAAATATCAAGTAATTGCTCAAAAAAGACATCTGTACACACTTTCTTGAGAGATGGTGAAAGAAAGTGTTATGGACTCAGACAAATGCTTGAGTAATCTGATTTAACATTAAAAATACTAGTCAGTCTCCAAGTATAACTATTCCTCATACTGAACAAAGTCATGAGAACCCCCAGAACACTGACATGAAATCCTGAGACAAGCAAGCAAATGGAAACTTGGCTCGACTGGGAAACGATATTTCCTTATGGTAAAAGCTACTGCATTCATGCTGATAAGATCTTGACATGTTCATGTGTCTTTTCTCTTTGGATCACTTGTGGCTCAGATCCTTCCTGGACTCTGAGGCAGTATCTGCTGTGAGGTCAACAGGGCACAGCCCCCCATCGCCACAGACCCCACTGTTTCTTCACTTGAGGACACATGTCGGAACACAAGGAGGGTGTTTCCTGGGCTGGGAGCTGCCCCGGCAGGGGACTAGCATGTGTCTGTGATACCTGGGGCTGTGCAGGTTCAAGGAGTCTCTCCTTTGAATATCAACATACTAGATAAGCTCTTAACATGCACCCCAGGAATATGATGAACACTTCACCCTCATGACTCCTCTAAGAGACTACTATCTCAGTGATAAGGGGAAAGTAAGAAAAACGAGAAACTGGTGCTGGGATGTGAACCCAGGCAGCTGACTCTTAGCTGACTCCCACGCTAGGCGAGGTGTGGGAAGGCGAGACCTCAGCCTCACGCAGCTCAGCTGAGCGAGAGGAAGCAAGGAGAGGGGTGGCCACAAGTGTCCGGTGCGCACGACAAGCACTGCTGCCGTGAGGACGAGCTCCCGGCCCTTCACCTGGACGTGGACCTTCTCAAACGTCCACATCTCCCCGTCCGAGGTGACCTCTGAGGGTGGGGTGATGACTTCTTCAGCTGACATGGGGGCCAATTCCTAATAGTTTATTTTTTTAGAGGAAAACCTGATTTCTCAGTTCACAAAACATCTCACCACAGGAATCACCTCATCGTCAAAGTAGCATTTCTACAAATATCTATTCTTAAGTCCTGATTAAGAAAATATAGTGAAAATACACACACAGAAAATACAGCGACTCATTTTCAGTTCCAATTATAAGACTTAGTTAAATGTGCCATGGTAAGCTGTGTATGGGGTTTCCCCAGTGGCTCAGTGGTAAAGAATCCGCCTGCCAATGCAGGAGACCAGGTTCGATCCCTGGATCGGAAGATCCCCCGGAGAAGGGAATGGTAACCCACTCTGGTTTTCTTGCCTGGGAGATTGCATGGACAGAGGAGCTTGGTGGGCTATAGGCCATGGGGTCAAAAAAGAGTGGGACATGGCTGAGCGACTAGACAACAACAAATCGTGTGTGTTATGGAGAAAAGCAGCTCTTACTGGAAAAACTCTGTGGAGATGGGATGGGGATGGCAGGGAACTACCTTAGAAAAGAGTTAGTGCTGACTAAAAAGCCCATGAATCACGCCATGCCAGGAACAACATGCCTGTTCAATAGGTCAGTTGAGCTTAAAAGTATATACACCTTCCACAAAAAGACTAGTTGGGAGAAATAAACTTGGTCAAAGGACATAAAAGTCAGAATAATTATCGAGGTCTCTTACTCAATGACAAAAATTATTGTCATCTCTCACCAAATAGCTGTTTCAAACGCAAAAAGGAAAGAAAATCACTATAGTCGATGCAAAAGAAAATATTCCAGTATAAAGCCTTGAAGTTTTGCCTCTACAGCTTTCTTTAACAGGGGCTGACATTTGGCATGCTGTCCTTTGATAAACACACCACATACCAGAAACACCACCTCACCAAAAGTGTGGTCTATAAATCACTCTTAATCCTAAAAGCGCTTCGTTTCACACCAGAGACCAAGGCTCTTGCAGACCGTCCAGGACAGCGCTTCAGAGTCCTTGGCTCTCGGCCCTAAATGTGGCCTGTGCGGCAGAAAGCCTGGTCAGCCCGCAGAAGCTGTTTCCTTGAGCGGTGTCAAAGCTGCAGCAGTCTGCCGAAGACAAGCTGTCCACCCCTTGTGGATGTCTGATTCATCAAATGATTATAAACTATCCTTGGAGCTAAGAGCCAAGGACTGGAGAAGACAGAGAGAATGTTCCAGAATGTGTAGGATTTTCTACTGAATGCTCATTACAGCGGAATTAAGCAATGTGGAACCCAGGAAGAAAACATACTGATGCTTCTAATTCTTAGAAGTCTCGCAGTGCATCATGAGATGGGAGGGAGAGAAAGCCTGTGTTTTTCAGGCACCAGCTCAGGTTCAACAGCTGCCTGGGGCCTTTCAGGACAAGGCAAGAGATGAAGAAACAGAGGGTGCGGCCCACTCCAGGGCAGTGAGCGTTCCCCCACCCCACCGTGTGGACCTCCACACCCTGCCACCTCCTGAGTGCCAGGAGTGCCCTGTCTTTCACACTCCAGGGTTCAAGGAGAATGTTGAGATGGTGCTTCACCCTACAAAACTGGCAGGGAGAGTTTCTGAAAACCAACAGTACACGCATGCGCATTCATTTTCTACATCAGTAACTAAATCTGAGGATCTAAGGTACGAAATAATTTACTGAAAACAACCAGTACGTTCTCGTAAACCCTCTAGTGTCAAGTTTTCAAGTTGATTTTCAGGGGCTAATGTATCTAACAATGTATTTAAGTAGGACAAGGCAATTCTAAGGCCCATTTTCCAAAAAAATAACAAACCCAAAACTTAGTTAATATACATACAAGTGCTTTGGGGGAAAACTGTAGAGTTCTATTATACAGTTCATGGAATTGAGCAGTTAGACACACAGACCTAACTTGGGGAGTAGTGTCTTGTTGAGGAAAATGTTTATTAAAGTTCAGTGTACTACTTAACTTAGATGGCTCACTGGATAAAGCCAAGGAGATTATGGTTTAGAGGTTAAGAACTTGCCTAAACTAAATAGTTACCTGATATTTTTTTTTTGGGGGGGTGTTTAATTCACAGTTATTTGATTCACAATTATTATCTTCTCCCTAGAAACTAGATGTCATGTTTCAGTCATCCTGGGGAGAAATTAGGACAAGATAGACCGTAAGTCCAAGGTCATTACCTTTGGAGTATATATAACACTGCGAGGAGCAGCACTGCAGTGTGTCTCTAGCTGTGTGAAGTCCCACAAGGAGAGCCCACCCGGCGATGGTTTCACAGGGAGCAGTCCTGGCTGCTATTCAGGTGTACTCTGACTGAAACTCACCCAGCCTGGAAAATGTTACTTGAATAATTCGCTATGATTGCTTAGTCATATAAAAATGGAAACCTATATAAAAGGACCTAAATTAGTAACTTCAAAGCATGACAAATCAAAAGCTTTTGCTGTGGAAACTGGCTTTTACCTTGGAGGACAGTGCGGTACAGTGGGAGCTAGCCCCGCCAGCCGCAGGGCGCTCTGGGCCAGTTGGGGACCTTCTCTGAGCACCTTTCCTCTGCGTGAAAGAAGAGTAAGCCCAGCTCACGGAGGCGTCAGGAGAACTCAAGAGATGAGACATGTAAAGGATTTTCTTTGTACTGATGTTCCTTGGGAGGGACAGGGTTCACTTAGGTATCTGAATTTGCCAAAACATTTTAATCTCAATTATCTCCTTCCATTTATTCTCTGTGAAGGAAAACTTCCAGAATGTTAATTTTCATCTGCTGCACAACTTTGGCTTTTTGTTTTGTTTTTAAATATTTATTTGGCTGCATTGGGTCTTAGCTGCTCCTGGGCCTGTGGAATTTTAGCTCCCCAACCAGAGTTTGAACCTGTGTCCCCTGCATTCCCACGTGGATTCCTGACCACTGGATTTCCAGGGAACATAATTCTGTTTTGATGAGAAGCTGCTGCTGCTAAGCTGCTAAGTCACTTTAGTTGTGTCCGACCCTTAGCGACCCCATGGACTGCAGCCTACCATGCTCCTCCGTCCATGGGATTTTCTAGGCAAGAGTACTGGAGTAGGGTGCTACTGCCTTCGATGAGAAGCTGAGGGATTATTTATCAATGCAAAGAATACGAAGGAAATTCTATCTTCCTGTGGTTAATGAAGTGGGAGGAGATTTCCTGTGTACAGTGTACCTGATACCAAAATCACCAGCCTGATTGACAGAACTCCCCAAATCCCCTCATGACACTGAGTGAGATTTTAAGGGGCCAATAGGGAGATGGGTAGACCCAGCGGGCACACAAAGCCCTCACATGGCCATGACCGATGAACTCCCTGACCAGAAGTACATAATATGAAAGTGTCCTATGCCATGTGTACAAAAAGAAAGCTGGTGCTCCTGGCTCTTCAGCCTTTCCAACAGTTCAGTGTGTTCATTCAGGAACTACGTCTGCTCTGTGCAAAGCCGGGAGCTGGACAACTTCCCGGAGGACGTGACCAACATGAGGACATGCTCTGGACAGTTCACCCTTCAGAGCAGAGCCTCTCACCTGGAAAGTTCAGACTGAGGAGAGTTACCTCGATACGTTCTCTACCACATCTCTCGACGCTCTTAGAAGAGGGAGTCAGCAGTTCCCTTTTCTTAGGTCTGAATCAAGGACATGTTTGGGTCACCTTAAAAAATGAGGAAGCAGCCACAATGCGTGGAGAGAGGGTGATTCCACTGCTGCCTTCACTGACTCTGTGACCTTGTCATCTTGGTTACGTCATCTATAAAATGAAGATATTTCTACTACCCTTCCAGAGTTCATATGGGGATCAAATACAGTTAGTTATATAATTACTCTGTAACGATAAAGAAATGAACAAATGTAAGGTTTTAAGAATAATTTTTAGTGTGGGTCTACAGGATCAATTATTAAACTGTTAACTAAAACACAAAAATACTATATAATAGCATCTATCAGGCGCATAGTGATTAACAGCAGAACATAGTATCTCACTGACCCTCAGAAGAACCTTTTAAAAGCTATTGTTCCCTTTGTATCCGTTAGACCAGGAAGGCTCAGGGAGGCTGCCTCGTCCAGGGTCAGCGGGTCAGGGAACACCTGGTCTGACCTGGACATCTCTGACTCCACATCCAGACAGCCTTCAGCTCACACACACCCTGATTTTATCCCATCCATTCTGCTGCTGCTGCTAAGTCGCGTCAGTCGTGTCTGACTCTGTGCGACCCCATAGACAGAAGCCCACCAGGATCCTCTGTCCCCGGGATTCTCCAGGCAAGAACACTGGAGTGGGTTGCCATTTCCTTCTCCAATGCATGAAAGTGAAAAGTGAAAGTGAGGTCGCTCAGTCGTGTCTGACTCTTAGCAACCCCATGGACTGTAGCCTACGAGGCTCCTCCATCCTTGGGATTCCCCAGGCAAGAGTACTGGAGTGGGGTGCCATTGCCTTCTCCATCCCATCCATGAAGATGTTTTATACATTGGAGGATGATCAAGTGCTGCTTTGTCAGACATGACCGAGCGACTCAGCTTAAGTGCTGCTTTGGTATAACACTGATTACAAGTTGATGTATTTAAAGATGATGCCCATGAAGTTTAAGAGTAAGGAAAATGATGTTTTCATGAACCAAGTCAGTCTGTCAGTCATGTCTGACTCTGCAACCCAATGGACCGTAGCCCACCTGGCTCCTCTGACCATGGGATTTCCCATGCAAGAATTCTGGAGGGAGTTGCCATTTCCTCCTCCAGGGGCTCTTCCCGACCCAGGGATCGAACCCCTGTCTCTTCCGTCTCCTACATTGGCAGGTGGGTTCTTCACCATTGTGTCATCTGGGAAGCTAGGTTCTTGACCAGAGAGTCTCTAACTCAGTGACTCTTTTCACGGTTAAGGTTAACAGAAAACAGCCCCATTCTCAACATGTTTCAGCTTGAACTTAGAAGTAAACAAGGGTTACTTGTCAACAGTGCCATCTCTCAAACTGACCTCTTGGAACATACACTCTAGCAGAGCCTTGCTGTCTTCCTGTGAACCTGTGGGAGGTATGCAGGCAACACCATGCACACAGACAGCTGGACCTCAGGGCTTGGGCTGCCCTGCGTTCATACCCACTGACTAGCTGTGCAGACTCAGCACGGTTACTTAACTTCTCCAGGCCTCAGTTTCTTTTTCTATAAATGGGAAAAACACCATCTACCTTGAAGGAGATTTAAACTGGTTTTTCCACCTGGCTGGTCTTCTTACTTTACAGTCACTGTTACGTGTCTGCTTTTGGCTAGAAATAAGCCTAGCTGGATTCTTCATGTCCCGGCTTGCTCTGAAGCACACTGCCCTGAGATGGGGACCAACTTATTACAACAAGAAAACAGAAAGGGAACCCCTGACTACTACAAGTCTGGGCAGCAGGCGGTGACACACCTGTAGGCTGACACTTTTAAAGACTGAAATTTTCAGTAGAATAGGTTCTTTTCTAGTTTTATTAAGATATAATTGACATGCAGCACCATATAAATTTAAGATGTACAATGTACTGACCTGACTCACATACATCATCATGAAATGATGACCATAAATTCAGTGAACATCCATCATCTCATACAGAGGGATGTTAAAAAAAAAAAAATGGAAAAACATTTTTTCCTTGTGATGAGAACTCAGGATTTACTCTTAGCAACTTTCATATATAACACAGCATAGTTAATTATCGTTGTCATGCTGTACTTATATCCCTAGTTCTTATAACTAAAATTTTGTACCTTCACCACCTTCATCCAATTCTCCTCCCCTCACCTCCTGCCTCTGGAAACCACAAATCTGATCATTTTTTTCTGAGTTTGTTTTTCGAGTAGAATTGACCTACAACACTATGTTAGTTCCTGGCATAAACAAAGTGATTTGATATTTTTAAACATTTCAAAACGATCACCATGATAAGCCTAGTTGTCATCTGTCACCAGACAAAGAGAGTACATAATTACTGACTGTATTTCCATACTGTGCATTTCATAATGTGACTCATTCATCTTGTAACTAAAAGTTTGCACCTCTTGATCGCCTTCACCTATTTTCTCTCCTTTCCCCGGATCCCTCCTCTCTGGCAACTACTTGTTTTTACTCTGTATCCATGACTCCGATTCTGTTTAGTTATGTTTGTTCCTTTGTTCTGTGTTTTAGATTGCATGTAAGTGAAATCACAGAACGTTTGTCTTTCTCGGATTTATTTCACATTGCCTTCTAGATCCAGGCATGTTGTTGCAAATGCCAAGGCTTCATTCTTTTTTATGGCTGAATAAAATTCCATTGTGTGTGTCTACACACACACACACACACACTCTTTCAGTTCAGTTCAATCGTTCAGTCATGTCCGACTCTTTGCGACCCCATGAATTGAAGCACACCAGGCCTCCCTGTCCATCACCAACTCCCGGAGTTCACTCAGACTCATGTTCATCGAGTCAGTGATGCCATCCAGCCATCTCATCCTCTGTCATCCCCTTCTCCTGCCCCCAATCCCTCCCAGAATCAGAGTCTTTTCCAATGAGTCAACTCTTCGCATCAGGTGGCCAAAGTATTGGAGTTTCAGCTTTAGCATCAGTCCTTCCAAAGAACACCCAGGGCTGATCTCCTTTAGAATGGACTGGTTGGATCTCCTTGCAGTCCAAGGGACTCTCAAGAGTCTTCTCCAACATCACAGTTCAAAAGCATCAATTCTTTGGTGCTCAGCTTTCTTCACATTCCAACTTTCACATCCATACATGACCACAGGAAAAACCATAGCCTTGACTAGACGGACCTTTGTTGGCAAAGTACTGTCTCTGCTTTTGAATATGCTATCTAGGTTGGTCATAACTTTTCTTCCAAGGAGTAAGCGTCTTTTAATTTCATGGCTGCAGTCACCATCTGCAGTGATTTTGGAGCCCCCCAAAATAAAGTCTGACACTCTTTCCACTGTTACCCCATCTATTTCCCATGAAGTGATGGGACCAGATGCCATGATCCTAGTTTTCTGAATGTTGAGCTTTAAGCCAACTTTTTCCCTCTCCTCTTTCACTTTCATCAAGAGGCTTTTTAGTTCCTCTTCACTCTCTGCCATAAGGGTGGTGTCATCTGCATATCTAAGGTTATTGATATTTCTCCCAGCAATCTTGATTCCAGCTTGTGCTTCTTCCAGCCCAGTGTTTCTCATGATGTACTCTGCATAGAAGTTAAATAAGCAGGGTGACAATATACAGCCTTGATGTACTCCTTTTCCTATTTGGAACCAGTCTGTTGTTCCATGTCCAATTCTAACTGTTGCTTCCTGAACTGCATATAGGTTTCTCAAGAGGCAGGTCAGGTGGTCTGGTATTCCCATCTCTTTCAGAATTTTCCACAGTTTATTGTGACCCACACAGTCAAAGGCTTTGGCATAGTCAATAAAGCAGAAATAGATGTTTTTCTGGAACTCTCTTTCTTTTCCCATGATCCAATAATTTATCAATGGGCATTTAGCTTGCTTCTGTATCTTGGCTATTGTAAATAATGTTGCAGTGAAATAGGGGTGCATATATCTTTTTGAATCAATGTTTTCATTTTCTTTGGATAAATATCTAGGACTGGAATTGCTGGGCTGATGGTAGTTCTACTTTTAATTTTTCGAAGAAACTTCATACCATTTTCCATGGTGGCTGCACTGATTTATATTCCCACTCGCCATGTAGGAGTGTTCTCTTTTTACACATGCTCAACCAGCACTTGTTATTTCTTATCTTTTTGTTATCAGCCATTCTGATGGGTGGGAGGTAGTATCTCACCTGGTTTTAGTTTGCACTTCCTGGATGTTTAGTGACGTGCCAGCAGCAGAATAGTTTCTAATCATAAGGCTGTAGAATCCCCATTTTTTTCTCATCCATTTAATGACAATGTACCGTGTTTGCCATGTAGACAAACAAAAAACCAGGAAAACAATCATAGAACCAGGTTCTGAAGGCTTAGATTACAAGGTCTGTGGAGAAGATAAGTTGGACTCTTTTACTTTAATGGACACTGAACTTGATGAGAAAGTCGCGTTTCTTCATCTTCAGGGAATGAGATGATAACTGATACTTATTTCCCCAACTGTATATTAATCACTTCTGAATAAAAATCCTGTTAAGTATTCCAAGCACCAGGATTTATGCTTAAGTATGCAGCACACAGTAAGCAAGCAAACCGGGATCTGAAATGATTTTAGATCAGGCATCTCTATGATATGTGACCCTTATCTTGAAATCTAAGCTCCAACTAAAATTCATTCTGAGATCCTATATAATTTATCAAGTATGGTGGTGAGACATTAAGAGTTGTGGACCAAGTCCTTTGAAGATCCAAGAGAAAACTGAGGTCTCTGTTGTCTTAGTGGGGAGCCAATGTGATGAAGATGGCATAACAGATGTCAAGTTACAGAATGTGTAATTTAATTCTGTTTTGGTCTTATGGTATGCTGATTTACTTAAAAAAGTATATGTTTGGTTTTCCTCCCATTCCTGAGGGCAGGAGGAGAAGCGGGCGTGGCAGAGGGTGAGCTAGTAGGATAGCATTGCCGATTCAATGGACATGAGTTTGAGCAAACTCCAGGAGAGAGTGGAGGACAGAGGCACCGGGTGCGCTGCAGTCCCTGGAGCCGCAAAGAGTAGCACACGACTCTGTGACTGAACTACCACCTAGGGATGGGGGCTGGTTACCCAGGGAAACCAACTAGTGATTAGAGACTGGGAACTGTCAGTCCCATCCACAGACCTCTGGGAAGGAGAGAGGAGCTAGCGATGAAGTTCAGCCACCAGGGGCCCAGGATTTAATCAGTTGTGCCTGTGGAGTGAAGCCTCAGTGAAACTCCAAAAGGACACGGTACAGAGAATTTCTGGTTCTCTTCCGATTCTCCAACTTCTCGTTGGTGACTGCATGGAGATTTGAGGAGAGGTAGAGTGCCCAGGAAGGGCGTGGAAAATCCCACCCCTTCCCACAGGCCTTGCCCCATGTCCTTCTTCATCTGTATCCTTTATAGTAAACCAATAAAAGTGAGTAAATGTTTCTCTGAAATCTGTGAACCACTCGAACGAATTAACTGAGCCCAGGGAAAGGGTCATGAGAACTTCCAGCCAGGTCAGAAGCATGAGTAATAACCTGGATTTGCAACCAGTGTCTGAAGCGGGGGTGGGCAGGAGAGCCTTGAGGGACTGAGCACGCTCTGATACCATCTCCAGGCAGACCGTGTCAGAATCGAACTGCCTGACCAACTGTCGGAGGGAGTGAAAACACACTCTGCAGGCCTCTACATCCTATCAGGCCACAGAACGACTGGGGTTTCTGAAAATTTTGAACCAAAACAAAGTTGATTTTCAATGGCGAAATAAAACTATGCAACTCTACAACAGTTCACCCTATTAGGTTTTATTCTTTGAAGTGTTATTGATCAGTGAACTCCCCAAATCTGGTGCCATGCAGTAGGTGTGTAAAGTGTAAAGCAGGCACTCACAGTACCAGCCGCCACTGCCTTAGGGGTCAGTGCTCACGACTGTGAGATGCACTCAGTGGGAACCATTTCCTTTCCTTTCCAGACCCAGAGAAAACAACAGAGCCCACTTGGCTCAGCTCAGGTGAGCTCTCTGCACTCCTCCGCCCCGTCAGTGTGTGTGAGAGCCGCTTGGTTCCTCCTGTGCCGGCTGCTCCCCCAGGAGCATTTCCACCTCCACCTGCTCCCGTCACGACCACCTTCTGCCTAATGAACTCCTCCCACCCATCCCAGCATGTGCTCATCTCCGTATGGACAGAGGACACAAAGACCATCAACTACCAACTGGTGGTTTGCAATCCCTGAGCTTATAGTTATCTCAGCCTCACAAATTCAGATTCAGTGCAATTAAAAGTGCAGGATGCCCATCTTCTATTTGCTCTTGTAATGAATGTTTTATACCAACAGGAGGAAAGGTACCAAATGCAAGGCTGTCCCATGGGAGAGGTGGTGAGGGAGGTCAGCACCTAAGGCTCTCGCAGAGAAGACATCAGAGAGCAGGGTCACCAGGTGTGGCCACCTTCATTGAGCTGCTCCGTGATGCTCATGCCTCAGCCCTTTCTCCCTTGGAAGCCACAGAATGGGCCTGCTTCCTTGCTTGTCGAGAATTCCTTTTCTTCTTGGAGCTTGTCACTGTCCTGGCTGTTTGCAAGTGTCAGTTTGTGAGTGTACATGGTCATGTCAGTGTGATCACAGCTTTCCCTCTCTGCCGGGGAAGTTGTGCTCAGACACTCACACTCAAGTCACATGCGCGCAGTCATTCGTTCACTGGCCTGGCATGAATGAAAGCCTGCTGCCTGCCTGGACTGGTTTCAAGTGCTGGGGACGCAAAGGCAAACAGGGAAAGAGCCCTTGCGTTCTGGAAGTCGATGTTCAAGTGAAATTAGACGATAAACAGAGAGATACAGAATACAACATCAGTTAACGTGAGGACCAGGGAGGAATGAAGCTAGGTCAGGGGACAGACAGTGAGGGCGGTCTGGATGGATGCGCATGTGTTATCCTGGAGAAGGCAGCTGTGGGTCGGTGGCCTCTGAGATGGTCTTGGGGATCCCCACCTCCTGGTATTCCTGCCCATGTACAATCCCCTTCCCCGGTGGGTGCTGGACCCACTTCTCTCAGACAGAACAGGGCAGACGTGGTGGGCTGTCGCTGCTGAGATGGGGTAGGAAGACTCAGCTTCCATCTTGCATTCTCCCTCTTTCCCAGATCTCTTGCTCTGGGGGAAGCCAGCTGCCCTGGAGCAAGGCTGTCCCACGTGAGCGAGCTTGGAAATTAATCACCCCTGTTCAGGCCTTGAGAAGCTGCAGCCCAGATGATGCCTTGATTGCAGCCTTGCAAGAAGTCCTGAGTCAGATTCTTCTACCTTAGCTCCAATTAGATTCCTCAATTGCTGAGTTTTAGGACAGTTTGTTACACAGCAATGGGTAACTGACACAGTGGTCAAGGATGGCCTGAGCAAGTACTCTGGAAAGACACAGGCAGGTGAAGACCCGGGGAAGAGGGGCTGGGGAAGTCAAGGGCAAGCACCAAGGCCCCGAGATGGAACACTCCAGGCAAAACCAAAAGAAACAGGAAGGCCAGCATGGCCTGCGGTCCCAGCTGGCCATGTGGCGAGAAGAAACAGGCAGGGGCTCCGCGGAGAGAGACATGCCCAGTTCTAGAAGGCTGCTGTTCTAGCCACCACCGACAGTCTTCAACGCGGCCAACACAACAATGGTAACAGTAATGGCTAATGATTGAGTACTTAAGTCTACGAGGAACTGTGCTGAGTGCTTTAGGGCATTTACACTTCACCAAAGCCCTGTAAAGTAGGTGGTATTATTAGCTCCATTTTACAGATGAGGGGACTGAGGCTCCCAAAGGCTAGGCTGCTCTTCCACACGTTTGCAAGTTAGGTAGCGGTGAAGCAGAGATGACAACCAGGCCCTGCCTTCAGAGTCCTTACACTTCACCTCTACACAGTCCTGTCCAAAGAGGCCCCTAGGAAGAAAGCCTCTTTCACCCTTAAAAAAGAAAGAGACAAAAACCCAAACCTCCAAACCACAAACTTGTTAAAAGCCAGCCAGTCCAGCTCGTCTGACTAGACGCTCCGGGCAGCTTCACCTTCTCCAGGAGCCCTTTGGACAGAACTGTTCTGGGCTTTATCTGCACTTGCTCTGACATCTGACCCAAGTTAGCATGTAAACTAAGAAGAGTACGTGGGTGGTAGCTTTTCTTTTTGACATTTATTAACAGTCTTACATAGCAAACATGGACTCTATGGAGCACTGGCAGATAAAATACCAATATGTTACATTTTATGCAATTCGATGCTTGGCTGGCATATAGCTTGGACCCTGATTCCCCATCAGTATTCACGTACCTGGCACCAAACCAGGAATCCAACTGCTATGGAACTTACTTTTCCTTCCTGCTTAACCTCTGTCTTACAGCTTCAGGAAGACTGTGCATGTTCCATTAGAATCTTAATTTCTTCATGAAAAGAAGAAACAATCCACTTATTTTCGATTTTTACCTATATTCAATTATATTAGGAATGCTATTTTATTTAAACTATCTTTTTTTAAAAAAGCAATGGCTTTGGCAGACTAATAACGTTCCACACTGCTGCTGCTGCTACTAAGTCGCTTCAGTTGTGTCCGACTCCGTGCAACCCCATAGATGGCAGCCCACCAGGCTCTCCCGTCCCTAGGATTCTCCAGGCAAACACTGGAGTGGGTTGCCATTTCCTTCTCCAATGCATGAAAATGAAAAGTGAAAGTGAAGTCACTCAGGCGTGTCCCCAACTCTTAGCGACCCCATGGACTGCAGCCAGCAGCCTCCTCTGTCCATGTGATTTTCCAGGCAAGAGTACTGGAGTGGGGTGCCATTGCCTTCTCCTAATAACCTTCCACACAGGAGTCCACAAATTTATATTGTAGTTTTGTATTGAGCCAGAGGAAACAGACAAACAAAAATAACAGAGGGCACTAAGGTTTTTGTTTTCAGGCTTTCACTCAGAAGAATTATGAGCGAAACCAGTTTGTTTGACACAACTGGTTATTACAATAATATCAGCAGCTAACACTAATCGAAAGCATGCTTTATGGGCCAGATACTATTCTAAGCACTTTGACTATTATCTAAATTAATATTTATAATATCCTTGTATGGTAAGTATTGTTATCCCAATCTTATAGAGGAAGAAACTCAGGCACAGAGGTCAAACAGCTTGTCTGGGGTAACACAGCTAAAAAGCCTAGCACCAAGACCAAGACTCAGGCAGCGTGATTCCAACAGTGTGAGCTCTTAACTCAGTTATTTAGCCTGAAAAGGGGTGCAGGTTTCCAAGCACGTCCACTTCTGCTTCTAAGAAAGATGTGCTTCTCTCAAAAATGCCAAAACCGAAATTAAGGTCAACTCTCCTAATACATATACACCTATCAGTGGATCCCAAACTTCGACCATACCCTACTGCCCCACACAGTAACTCAGATTCTTTACTATCATTGCTAGTAATTAATATACAGATTAAAGATGAATGATATGAATCTGGGTACTAATAAAAACTACACACACATCCAATGCTGAGTTTATTCCTTTGAAAAGGTTCATCATTTTGCTTTTTCTTGGCTGAATAACTTTAGTTTATCGCCCAGGAAATTCCGAGTGTATTGTCATTTTTCCTCGGTCTCTCCTTTTCTTTGCTCAGGTCGCCTCCTCAGAAAAGCCTTTCTTAGATATCCAGACTCTGAGTGCCTTCTCCCCCAAGCCCATGATTCCTCTGCTTCCCGTTTACATCACTACCTTAACTACATGATACATTTATGGATGCACTAGTTCTTTATTTTCTACTTCTGCTATCAGAAAACAAATCATACGTGGGACAGCTTGTTCCCTGCTGTCCATCTGGTACCTAAACCATGTCTGCATCTAACCTGTGCTCATTTTGCCAAACGAACAAATGAATGGTGATGCTCCCTTTGAGGAGAGCTGCGTGGTACGGGCAGAGGGCAGCAAGGGCTGGTCAGCTCACTGCCCGACTTCCTCTCCGCACCCTCAGTGTCCACATCTGTAGCCCTGGAGTCTCGACCTTGTTAAAGGCAGTTCCTCTGACAGGCAGGGAAGGAGGTTAAGGGTGGACTTTTGTCAGCAAGGACAGGTGGGGAGAGGAGCTCGCGAATCCCGCCGTGCTGGTTTTAGTTGGGAGGGAGTGGTAGCACAACGCTGGGCTGAAGGACCGGGGCTGTGCACAGCCTCTCTCATCTGCTTCCCTGGCGGACTCTGGCTCCACGGTAATTTTTTCCAGCAGCTTTCTGGTATCCATCTTTTTACCTCCACGTCTACAATGGTACCCTCCTTACATTACACCTGGACTGGTACACATGCCCCTTGACCCACGCCGTCTTCCCACATCTCCTCCCACTCGTCCATCCTGCATGGGCATTCCCTAGCTTGGGAATCTGTAATGGCCTCTTTACACTGGGAAAAAGGAAACCGTTTATCTTGGAGCACTAATTCTTTCACAGGTTTTCCTGCTTCAGTGCTCCATGAGTTATTGGAAAGCACACTGCCTGTGTGGTTTTTCTCCAGGGCCCAGGGCAGTGGCTGGCAGACTGGGTGCGCATGGAATATCTGCTACAAGAGTGTCCCTCACCAGCTCCATTCTGTCTTCAGCAGGTAATGCCCTTCAATGCACATGAGGGCACTTCATTGTAAATGCAGTTGGCTAACTTTTCAGGCGTATGGCTCGTCTGTCCTCTTCAAAATCAAGGGGCTTTGGAGGGCAGACTCATATTCTCTCATCTCCACCATTTCTCAGGACTGATACCACTACTAGGTACATACTGGCTGTTGTTGTTTACTTGCTCAGTCCTGTCCGACTCTGCAACTCCATGGACTGTAGCTCACCAGGTTCCTCTGCCATGGGATTCTCCAGGCAAGAATACTGGAGTGGGTTGCCATGCCCTCTTTCAGGGAAATCTTCCTGACCCAGGGATTGAACCCGCACCTCTTATGTCTCCTGCATTGGCAGGTGGGTTCTTTACCACTAGCACCACCTGGGTTATACACTTTCAAATGGCAAAAGAAAAACCAGCATTAAGAATCTGAGCACAGGACTGGATCTGGGGTCATAAGTACTTGAAAGCAGACGGGTGGATCTGAGCAAATTTCCTGGAAGCCCAGTTTGAGGGCTAGTACAAACGTCTCTGGTTCTAAATTTTGCTTATCGGAAAAGATGACTTTAGTGATCTGGAGACTATCTATAGTCTTAACAACATGTTAAAGGGAAACAAAAAGAAGGGTGAGGAACGGTGGCCACAGAACTTGGTGTGCTTTATTTCTAAAAATGTGAGACACTGGTTCAGAATGACACTGATTGGACCACTTTCTAGGTAGACACCTTTTCATCTCCGCAGAGGTTCTACAGGCACCTATGCGTTATAATGACCAATTAGAATACTTAGATGTTGCAACTATACGCAATTTATAGTTTGTCAAGTGCTTTGAAAATGGGAAGTGCTAGGCAAGTACTCAAGTTGTTATATATTAAAAAAACCTTTAGCATATAATCATTTTAATAACTGCCTCTTTTTTAAAGATATGATAGATATAGATATTTTATAGCTGAACATAATTTCTGAGCTTGAACCATTGATATTATTGCTGTTAGGAAATCAGAAATACTGAGTAAGTTTTTTCAGTTTATTTAAGTAGATACATGATTCATATCAATCTCCTTCCCTTTCTCATCGACCAATTTTGCCTTCCCTTAGGTTCTGACAAACATTTTGCAAAGATTCTTCTCTGGTCTCCAGGACTCTTGGTTATCTTGCCTGCCCTGTCCTGTTTTTTCCTTTCACACACCTGCCTTGTGATGGTGTTTTTGTAAGAACCTGTGTTTAGGGCTGGGCTTGCCTGGTGGCTCAGCTGGTAAAGAATCCGCCTGCAAAGCAGGAGACCTGGGTTCAATCTCTGAGTTGGGAAGATCCCCTGGAGAAGGAAAAGGCTATCCACTCCAGTATTCTGGCCTGGAGAATTCCATGGACTGTGTCCATGGGGTCGCAAAGAGTCAAACACAACTGAGCAACTTTCACTTTCACTTCATTTTCCCTGGTGGCTCAGTGGTAAAAGAATCTGCCTGCCAATGCAGAAGACGCGGGTTCGATCCCTTGGTCAGGAAGATCCCCTGGAGGAGGAAACCCTCTCCGGTATTCTTGCCTGGGAAATCCCATGGACAGAGGAGCCTGGTGGGCTATAGTCCTTGGGGTTGCAAAGAGTCAGACACGACTGAAGTGACTAAACAACAAACAGATTCAAGACTCCATGCCAAATCATGAGTGATGATAAGCCCTTTGAGGAGCAAAGAGGCCACAAGATGTGTCGGGTGGCCACCAGTGGGTCCATCCCCCACGGGCACTGTTACTGATTACTTCAGTCTACTGTCACTATTCTGCACTGCTGTGTCCACTAATTAAATTTGGCCTTCATCTCCTGACAGCTCATAGGTATTAAACTTTTCATTTAAGTTACCCTGTTTCCGGTCCCCACTGAACAACTCATAAGCAGAACTTCAGAAGAGGCAAACAAGTGTTTGATCATTTCCCACAGATCCCTTTAGGACTTCCCTGTGTCTTCAAGTGCCAAGTTCCTTATGCTGACACTGGCTTTCTGTTAACTGTTTCTTACTGTCTGTCACCCTAGGAGAATGTTCCCTGTCCTTGCCCTGGAACTTTTGATCTTTCCCCACCCACTCCTGCTCCCACTTAAATTTAGCCTCTAACGTCCTACAGTGTATTTTCTTTATTGGAAAACCCAAACGAAGCCATTCATCTGTTACCAGGGTTAATATTTTAGCCTTTGTAGGCACTAAACTAATGCTGCCAGCTGCCCAGTGACTTCCCTGTTAATTTCAGCTGCCATTTTTTCTGTCCTCATGTGACTCATTTATCACTCTTCTCTTTGAAAGCGCTGTCTTCCACAACTTGACTTTCTACAGGCTTCCCCACCACCTCACTGGTTGCTCTTCTACCAACCTTTAAATACTGAGCTTGCCCAAGGCTTGGCTTGGACTCTCTTCTTTATCACTCCAGTTTTTATGCATTTACCTCATCTTTGTGGCAAGAACTAACAAAGCTGATCTCTACTTGAATCTCTTTGATGGCCTTCAACTCATATCTACTGATTACCTCATTCAAGATGAACTTCTGATTCTCCACCTCCCAACCAATCCCCTCCCTGCAACCCGTTTTCCATCACTCCACCTCCCAATGAATTTTCCCCTCTAGGCTTCCCATTTCAGTAAATTTAGCCCCAAATCTAGGTGGAAATCATCGTTCTCTTTCCTCATCTTCTACACCCACTTCCTGAGGTCTACCAATTTGTACCATTTGGCTCACAAACATATCTCAAATCGACTCGTCTCCATCACTCGTCTACCTTCCAGCTCTTACAGTTCGCCTGCTTCTACCCTGGCCTCTCCACCATCCATTCCGCCACACTGTCATCAGATTCCCAGATGCCTTCCCCTTGTACTTTCCAAAGTCTCTGCCCCAGAGCTCTTCCCCTGGAGCCTATCACAGGCCTTTGTCCTCCCTGCTTGCCCTGCTCTAGACATGCAGATCTCCTTTCAAGGCCTTTGATTCCTCAGACCACTGGTGTTCTGCTTCAGAGCTTCTGCAAGTGCTACTCCACCAGAATGCTCTTCTTTTTTGCACGGCCAGCTCCTTCTCTTCCTGTGATCTCTGAGAGATCCTCTCTGACTTCCATACCTAAAGCAGATTCCCCTTTCAGAGTACTAGGGTGGGGCCGGGGTAAGGCGGGGTGCTGAGCTTCTAAGGTTGACAGATATGTAGGCTGAATTATCAGTCAAATTGGGGTAGGACAGGTCTAAGACACAAGGTTGAAGAGGTAAGTAGGGCAGCTCTTAAGTGTGATTCACCAGTATTTTAGGTTTCCCCAAAAATCATTTTCCACACATTCAATTTTCCTCCTGTCTTTACTTTCTCTCAAATACTGTTTCTTTTCATGGAACCTTGGGCTGTACTGAGATACCTACCCAAGAACTGAAAATGTTATCTGGTCATCCCAGTTGTCTCCTCTTATATTATGGACCTAAAATTACAGCACTGAACTGGAATCTTCCTCTAAACACTACCATAAAGATGAAGCCTGAGACCACCTAACTTCTCTCACATGAAACCAGAATTCTCTCAAATTATTTTCCTCCCTTGCACAATCTGCCAATCATAGCAAAGCATGCAATTCTCATAAATTACTAAAAAATATCTAGGAAGAGGCCAAGTCTTCCCCTCACTCCCACCTTTCTTTTCTAAACCTTTCATAGCCTACGTGGGGTCATGCTCTACGGCATAGGGTCTCGAACCTCCCCGCCCCAGGCAGGTACATCCTATCAGATCAGTAGCAGCATTAGATTAGAAATAAAGTGCACAATAAATGCAATGCTCTCAAATCATTCTGAGACCATACTTCCCATCCCCAGTCCGTGGAAAAATATGTCTTCCACAAAATTGGTCCCTGGTACCCAAAAGGTTGGGACCACTGTTCTACAGCATCTTTCCCTCTCCTGTGACTAGGGGAGGGAAATCCTTTTAATTTCCTCCATCAAGGTCTTTCTCTAGGTGCCTGGTTATCTGTTTCCTCACTTTCAACCTTGGTTCAATTAAAAGGAAAAAAAACAACACAAAATCATAAGAGTCCACTTCCAGAACAAAGGAACAGAAACCACTCAAATCAGTTTGAGTACAAGAGGGAATTTATTAGAAGAATACAGTTTCTCGCAGGGACTCCAACAGCTAAGATGAGTTATGAGCTAGAAGCAGGCCCTTCTGCAGGTCACATCGTGCTGTCACCACAATCTTTTACTTCTGGGTTTTGCCAAGAGCACATACAGAATATCCTAGAGGTCAGTTCTCCCTGTATGGTGAGAGACTAGAATGTGGCTTCGTTTCTGCTGGCCTTTTGATCTTTATATTCCTTTATGCTGGCCTCGAACTTGTCAAGCACATGCTGGCAGACATTCATGAGCTCAGTCAGGCCTCTCTGAAAGGGCTCGACCGCGGGGAGGGCACCTCGGGTCTGTATGCGCAAGTTAATTTTGCTCTCTGAAGGATGGGTTGTAGTGTAACCACAGAATTCCACTTCCGGGTTCTTCATGATCATGTACCGAAGAGAATTTCCTAGGGTATGGTCCTCCTCGTGCAACACAAATGTCACACAGTGTCTATCTGTCCCAGCCGCCTGGACCATCTCCAGGGCTGTCTTCCTCTCGCCTTCAGCCATTGAGGTCTTCATTCCAGACATTTTTCTACACACATAGTTTTTATAAAAATGAGATCATACTGAGTATGGTTTTGAAACTACCTTTTTTTTTTTTTAAAATCTATCACAATTGCAACAGGTTACTACTCTAATGCACTCCAATTACACAGAACTATTAGCATTAGCCCTTATTATTATCTTCTTCTGCCTCCACTTATTCTACCACTAAATAATTTACTGCCTACAGTTTCTCGCTACTCCATTTGGCCGTCCACATGACGACCAAGGGGAGTGTCCTTCAACAAAAAGTTTGCTAAAATATTCTTTTAGTAGAGCCACAAGAAGAGGGGCAGGATTAGAATAGGGTGGGTCCTGCTAAAGTATGAAAAGGGGAGTTGAAAGGCGTGGGGGAAAACGCAGATAAAAATAGATACTAAAGTTCATCAACGTGCAGTTTTTCAACTACGGTTTCCGTTTACAGGAGGTACGGAAACTAGAAAGTCTGAGAAGAGTCTCCCAGCATGGGGAAAAAAAGAGAACTCGGCGCACAGAGACGACCAATTAGCGCTCGACCCAGAGGAGTGGCCTGGGCCTGGCCCACAGGCCAAGCCCATTACTTGGGGAACGGTGGCCGGGTGCACGTTATCTTTTACTGACTCTGGCTGTTCCTAATGGGGATGGGCCGTTGGGGACTGAACTCCGCTCTAACAACCCGTCTTCCCTCTTTGGTATCTAGTGCACTGAGCGTCTCCACTCAAGCAATCCAGCTTCCCCCCCCAACCCCTTCCCAATCCGGGGCCCCGTTCCCCGCCCTGGTGCGCCCACCGCGCCCCCTCCTCCCCCGTCCTCCCGGTCAGGCCCTCGCTGCCAGGCCAGGCCGCGGAGGCGGAGGCCCCAGCCACCCGCCGGCTCCCAGGGCCCGGCACGGCCCGCTCCTCCCGCCTCCCCACCCCCCACCCCCCCTGGCCGTTACCTCTCCAGCTCCTGGTCCTCTTCCATGGCGGGGGCGGCTTCCGGGATCCTCAGGTGGCGCGGGCCGGCCGGAGGCTCTGCCCCATGCCTCGAAGCGTGCGGGCGCGGCAGGCAGGCAGGAAGGAAGGACCGACGGAAGAAGTGCGGACGGAAGGAGGGGGGAGGAGCCGCAGCGGCGCGGCAGGGCCCGGCTGTTGGGCGGGGCGTGGAGGCTCCGCCCCTGGCCCCCGCCCCGGCCCCGCCCCCGGCGCGAGGAGGGCGGTGGCCGAGCCTGAGCGGCTCACCTGAGGTGCTGAGTGAGCCCTCCCCCCGAACCGGTGGTGGCAGACAGGTGGAGCCGGGCTTCTGCCCCGCCCCGAGGCCGAGACCTGCCTGTGGGCGCCAGAGCTTGACCCTTGGCACCTCCCCGCCAAGGTGATAGCAGGAGGGGCGGGGCCTTACCTGACTCCCCCAGATCCCCTTTTCCCCTGGGGCCACGATCAAGTCTCTTTCTGACTTGCTGCTGGCCCCCTGGCAGTGTAGCAGTGCCAGTCGCTTCAGTCATGTCCGGCTCTTTGCGCCCCACGAACTGTAGCCCGCCAGGCTCCTCTGTCCATGGGGTTCTCCGGGCAAGAATACTGGATTGGAGTATTGCCATACCTTTCTCCGGGGAATCTTCCCGACCCAGGGATCGAACCCAGGTCTCCTGCATTGCAGGCAGATTCTTTACCATCTGGGCCACCGGGGAAGATCTTGGCCTCGTGGGGGACGGGATTAATCCCAGGCTGGACTCCGCCCGCCCCGGGAGGCCTTTCCGGGGACAACAGCTATAGTTGATCGATACATTTTGATGAATTTCACAACAGAACAAGATGCACGTGTAAGACGGTATTTGTCTCATCCGCGATCTTGAAAGGTTTCACAGCTCAACTGGGTCAAAGGACAAGCGTTTGTTTATTTTTGCCGGGGGGAGTGGGGGTGAAGATGAGCGAGTTTGGATGCAAACTGTCCCTATCTCGCATCCCCATCCTTTCCTTCCTGGATCTTTTTCTCTCCCTGGAGTACGTCCTGCCTCGCTTTAGACACGTCCTTTCCTCTTCACCCTTTTGGCCTCTTCAACCTCACCCGCGGAACCTCCTTCTCACCTTCGTTCCCAGGTGTTCATGCCCCCGCCTCGGCAAGCTTTCACCACCCAGACTCGCTCTCCGCGCCCCGACCCCTCAGGTGTTCTTTACCAAAACCCTCGCTTCTCCCTTCCTGTCCCCCCTTACCCCCTTCAGCTCCCGTCCCTTCCCCCCACCCCGACCCCCGCTGTCCTCTCGCCCGACACGCCCACAGTCCAGCTTTCCGGCGCCACCTGTTCTCCTTACCCCACCCCCGACCCCCTAGATGTTCCCCGCCTCCCCCAGCTGTTCCCCTGTCCTCGCGCGGTCGGTAGTGAGAGCAGAGGCAACGCTGGCCCCGCGCCGGGGGCTGCAAGGCGGACAGCAGAGGGGACGGCTCGGGGGGTGGAGGGAGGGCGCGCGGCGGTCGGGGGCGGAGCGGGCTCACTCTAACCCGGAGTGACGGCCCGGGCCCGGCCCGCCCCCCGAGCTCTCGGATAGGTGAAGCAGCCCTCTGGCCCGGCCCCTCCCCGCCCTATGCCGCTACCCATTGGCCGGGGTGCGTGTCGGCTTGCGTGGCTCGGCCCTGGCGTTCGCCCGCGGGAAGGCAGCAGGGGCGGTTGAGGAGCGAAGTCTTGACTAGAGTTTGCTCCTTGCCAGGAAATCTGCGGCGGCGGCGGCGGCAGGTCCGGGCGGAGCGGAGGCCAGCTGGCCCCCGCGCTCCCTCAGCGGGGCCGCGGAATCGGAGCCGACGCTCGGCTGAGGCGCGGGAGCTGGGCTCACCCGGTGAGTAACTTTGCCCTGCCCGCCACGCTCGGCGCCCGCTCGCGGTCCGGCCGCGCCTCAGGTGCGGGCAGCGTGTGGGGTGTGGGGCGTCGCGGCGCCCGGGAGGCGGCGGAGGCGGGCGGCCGCGGCGTCCGTCGCGCTCTCCTGGCCGAGCCGGGCTGCGGGGACACGGGGTCCAGGGAGGAGGGCGCGGGGCTGCCGGGCGCCGACGGGGGCGGGCGGCCTCGGCTCTGACAATCTGGGGGGTCCCGGCCGCCGGTGGCCGAGCTTTTTGCGTCGTTTGCTCCGGTTTTAGGGAGGGGAGAGGTGGGGTAATATTTTTGTCTCCTGAGTGTCTGTGGCCATGGGTGAGAGCCACCGGCTGCCCCATTTGAAAGGAGTGGGGCGAGGTCGTACGCTCCGTCCCAGCCTGTTGCCCGCGAATTCTCACCTTTCCCTGGAGGCTGGAGAGGGTGAGAGAGAGACGTGACACCCTCGAGGGGGTAAATTTCAAAACACGGCCCTTGACTTGGAAACAGCCGCACACAAAGCACCGTTCAGAAAGGACCTCACTCGCTTTTCGGAACCTCATGCCCGGATCTAGACGAAGGACTTGCGGCTTAGATGTAGCGTTTTTTCGGAGGTTTCTGTGTGCATTTACGGTTATGAATCAAGACGTTCAGTATATGCCAGGAGCTACAGTATGCTCATACCTGGGCTTAACTCTGGTAGATGGTTGCTTTTTAAATTACAGAAATGAAGTTGAGCGAAAAGCAGTGGCGATTCAGAAGGGGGAAACAGTTGTGAGCTTCGGTTTATTGTAACTCTTCGCTTTTAAAATTTCACATTCTGGCCGCAGTCATACTAATTTCTAAATTGGTCTCAGGACAGATTTTGACTTTTTTTTCCCCCTCTCTTCCTTGCACCATACTGTGACGTAGCCCTGGTGAGTTCATCCCAGTAGATCAATATTATTTACTTGGATAGATTTGATTTCCATCTCCTCACCCCTTTAGACAATGGACTTTCATCTTGTATCCTTTTTGGCCTGTGGAGCTTTCTGGAGCCACTAATAACAAAAGTTGTGCCCTTTTAGCTTGTCCAAGTCCTGCATGTGAGTTTTCCCATAGGAGGAAAAATGTAGGCCTGTTTGTAACCCAGGCAAAATAACTGCTGCTGCTTTTAATGTGGCCCACCTGTGTGTTAGCATTCCTAATTCTGTATCTTGTTCCTCTCCTTTTCTCATCAGGTTATACTTCTATTATTTATTCATTCAGCAAATGAGTGTCTTCTGCAAACCGGACATGCTTGGCAAGGGTCAGCTCTTGCCCTGAGCTGGCTCACAGTGCTGTTTGGAAGCATATATATGACTTTATTCAACCAGCCGCTTGAAAGCGATTTAAGCAGGTGTTGAGGGACCTTACAAGAGGGAGAATTTCTGCCTGGAGTTTGTTAGGGAAGGCATCACACCTGCACTTACTCTTCACGTGGCTGGGGGATTTTCATTCTCTGCAAAGGGACTAGCGGGTAGGGTGTTGCTTTATGAGAGCCGCATCTGGTTTCTCTGGCTGAAGAACATAGTGTCTGCGGTTGGAGTCGTGGTCAGGGCCTGGGATGTGTTATTCATTTCGGAGCACATAGCACTTGGCCTTGCTTACAGTGGGCACTCAAATATTTATTGAACTGAGTTGAACAGGAACGTAAAGGGTTTTGTGTGCCAAATTAAGAAATTTGGACTTGATCCAGTCAGCGATACGGAGCTGCCAAGTTTAAGCAGGAGAATGTCATGATAACATTTGCCTTCCAGAAGGATGTCTGCGGCAGGCTGAAGGTTGGTGGGGGTCCAGATGGGAGGTAGGGAGACGGCGCAGGGCCTCTTAATTCCTGGAGGGTTTAAGTGCTCAGCACTTCTCAATTCACATTGTCTGGGTTTGGATCTGGCTCTGTCACTCATTACGTAACCTCTTTCTTCTTTAGGGTCTTCACTTCATAGGATTTGGGGGATAAAGCTTGAAAAATATGTATGTTACTTAGAATAGTGCTTGGCACATAGGAAGGACTTGGTAGATGCTGTTTTTTGTTCTCTGTGAAGGCAGTAGAAGTAGAGATGATGTGGCATCCAGGAGGTATAATTGGTCCAACCAGCTAGGCGACTACAAATGATTAATGAGAGAGGGATGGTTCGGAGGGTTTTTGACTTGGGGGCATTGGAGTATACTGCTTAAGCTGGTTTTGGAGTTGGAACGGGGTTGAAGTCCATCACTTACTCTGAGCACCACTGTCCTCACCGAACTTTGGTTTCCTAACATTTAGAAAAGGAAGTGTACCTGTCTAGTGGAGTTTGAGGATCAAATGAAATTATGCATTAATGCCCTTGGCAGAGTACCTAGCACATTACAAGTGCTCAATAAATATTGGTTGTTCCTGAAGTGGTTATGACATTAAAGAGCTAGTGGAATGCTGGACGTTACGAGAAGGAACAGTTAAGAATAGTCCGTGGTAGAGGTGGGGAAAGGAAGATAGTTTGGGACCAACCCATTGAGGTGCACATGGGTGGTTGAATCTGTGGTGCTGTTATTAGATAGATGTGTTAGGCAGGAGCTAGGAAAGAATGGAAGATAAAACGATCAAGAGCTCACATAAAGCCTTGGTGGGTGTAGTCAGCTTTCGGGAGGTTTGCAGGGGGTGCAGCAGTGGGGAGTTTACATCATTGCAATGCCAGAGGTGTTGCTGTCCCATGCTGGGCGTCTCTAGCCTTAAAATGCGTTTTGGTCACCATCACAAGGGAACTCAAGGCTCCTGTAACCTGGTGGGCCCTTTGCCCTCATCCCCTGCCTCCTCTTCTCCTTTTTGATTGCTCCCCTCAAAATCCCGGTACTTTTTAATTTTATTATGCAGAGCCATTTAATTTTTCCTGGGGCTAAAGTTCACTTTAGGCCTACCTTCCTATATCAAAATCCAAGGTTTCTAGAAGAATCAAAGTTCTCATCTAATAGGTTTACTTAGGAAGTAATGTTGGTTCTAAAAACAGATGTATATAAGCATATTTTAAATACATATCTGTGTATATCTTGCATGTACAGGTACAGTTGTAGAAGGCTTAGGCCTAAAATGATTCTGTTAAGCGGCCTGGGAGATTGACAAACTCAGTCCCCTTCAGCTTTCCTGTCATATGTCTCTCTTCCTCAGAAAGTACAAAACTGGAAAAATCTGTGGTTACATAAGTTTTTTGGTCAGTCGAATTAGAAGAAACGGCTGTTTTGTGTATTCACTGATGAAAAGTTGTTAAGAGGAATTTTTTAAGAAGCAAATGTTGGCGATGTACATTATGGTGACGGTGATAGAAGCATCCAGTCAGTGTGTTTTTAAAGAGGCAGGCAGATATGTAGGCTCTGGCAATGGCACCCCACTCCAGTACTCTTGCCTGGAAAATCCCATAGATGGAGGAGCCTGGTAGGCTGCAGTCCATGGGGTTGCGAAGAGTCGGACATGACTGAGCGACTTCATTTTCACTTTTCACTTTCCTGCATTGGAGAAGGAAATGGCAACCCACTCCAGTGTTCTTGCTTGGAGAATCCCAGGGACGGGGGAGCCTGGTGGGCTGCCATCTGTGGGGTCGCACAGAGTCGGACACGACTGAAGCGACTTAGCAGCAGCAGTCCTCAGAATGCACACTTCGTGAGAGCAGGGATCATGATTTGGTCACTGCAGTAGAGTCCCCAAGTCCCAGAACCAAAGATACTAATGTATGCATGAATAAATGAATTGGCTCCATTGACTTGGATCTGTCTTGGCCCACAGACATACTGAAATCTTTAGAACAGCATTGGTCAGAGGGAAAACAAAAGAAGCATTTGAGCCAGCCAAGCTGCTTAAAGTACTCTATGTTCTTATAGAAAACACCGGAACAGAATTTATGGCCATTATGATTCAGTGATTTTAGTGCCAGCTGCTGTAATTTGTTTGCATGATTCCCTTTTTCTCCCCTTTTACTGTGATTGCTGTGGGGTCTAGTTGGGAAGAAAGGTTTCTGTAGGGGTATTGCCTTGTTCAGAGCTAAACTGATGACACCTGTATCATCATTTTGTCCTCTTATTAGTAAAACTCCAGACCAGATAAGACATGAGAAAAGGAGCAGAAATGTTATGGGTAGAGTGGACCAAGCACAGTTTACACCTTAATTCCCCCACCCTTGAGGTCTCCTTCTATTCTTTCTGATAATCAGGGTCCCTCATCAGAATAATTATGTGGGAGAATTTTGTTTCTCAAAATTGGACCGGGAAGGCAAAATGAGAATTAGAAACAAGTGCAGAAAATAGGCGATAGGCAACTAAAACTTTACCTACACAGAATATATGCCTAAGTATACTATAGGAATTACATACATCATGTATTTACGTATTTATCTATATGTATAAGCATAAACTATCATGTGTCCACTTAAAAAGCATGCCACTTTCATGTAAACAAATTAGGTTTTGTTTCCTCTATTAAAAGAGTAATCTTAGAGTTCTTTTAAATAGCAAATTTCCCTAAAGTATATAATAGGGGGCATTGTAAAAAATGTTTATAAACAAACTATGAGGACCTGTATCTTATGTAAAACAGGTGTCTGGTGGTGGTGGTTAAGTAGCTAAGTAGTGTCTGACTCAGTGGTACCCCACTGCAGTACTCTTGCCTGGAAAATCCCATGGACGGAGAAGTCTGGTGGGCTGTAGTCCATGGGGTCCCGGACACGACTGAACGACTTCACTTTCACTTTTCACTTCATGCGTTGGAGAAGGAAATGGCAACCCACTCCAGTGTTCTTGCCTGGGGAATCCCAGGGACGGCGGAGCCTGGTGGGCTGCCGTCTATGGGGTCTCACAGAGTTGGACATGACTGAAGCGACTTAGCAGCAGCAGCAGCAGTGTCTGACTCTTGCAACCCCATGGACTGTAGCCCATCAGGCTCCTCTGTCCATGGGATTCTTCAGGCAAGAATACTGGAGTGGTTTGCCATTTTCTTCTCTAGGGGATCTTTCCGACCCAGGGATCGAACCTAGGTCTCCTGCATTGCAGGCAGTTTCTTTACCAACTATAAACAGGTGTCTGCTTGGCTTTAATAAAGCTACCAAAGGCTCTGTTGGTTATCATTTTGTTTACTGATAAAAGTAAAGTAAGTCTGGTATATATTTGTACCCCATGTCCCCTTTACCCCTCAGATTGGGATTTTGGCTACCAAAATTAAAAATTAATTCTTTATCAGAGTTCTTAATCCTGTTCAATTGAACTATCTAATTATTGAGCAAATAAATTGAAGTCCTTATGTCTTATTTCATTGTTTTATTCTAACCATTTCCACTTTTCTTCCACATGATTTTAATGTTTGTAGACTTCCAATTTAATTGTATTCAACAAGCAGCATACATGATGGGATCGACACTGGGCTGTGTGGGATACAATATTCTCTGCCCTTGGAAAGGTTAAAATCTTAAAAGATGTTAAGTTAGAGTTAATCATTCTGAGGCAGAAGATAGATGGACCCTGGGTTAGACATTTACAACTAGCCTCCTGTTTATGCTTTAAGACAAAGATAATAACAGGAACAGGATAAGCAGCTGGGTTTAGTCTCCTGTGGACGCTAAGATAACAGTGGTGGCAGAGAAGGGCTGAGCCCTGGCTAGGTAAGGAGTTTGCACATTCCTCATTCTTGGGGTCAAGGCAGTCTCCCAGACTACACATGCTCAGAAAGGGTCCTCAAGGGAGGGGACACTAGCCCATAATATGTCCAGTCAACCTCCCAGAGACCTTCACACTGGAATCCATCTTGGCTAAAAGATAACACAGGGGAGGGCCATGAGTCAGACCAAGTGTGGGGTTAAAGCAAGGTAATTGGCCGGAGGGAAACAAAGACCCAGAAAACTGCCTCCATATAGCAACCAGGGCTTCCCAGGTGGCTCAGAGGTAAAGGATCTGCCTGTAATGCAGGAGGCGCAGGTTCAATCCCTGAGTCGGGAAGATCCCCCGGAGAAGGGAATGGCTACCCACTCTAGTGGGAAATCCTGCCTGGGAAATCCCATGGATAGAGGAGCTTGGTGGGCTACAATCCATGGGAACACAAGAGTTGGACATGGCTTGTTCGGTCACTGAGTCATGTCCTACTCTTTGCAACTATGGACTGCAGCATGGCAGGCTTCCCTGTCCTTCACCATCTCCCAGAGTTTGCTCAAACTCATGTCTGTTGAGTTGGTGATGCCATCCAACAGTCTCATCCATTTGTCTTCAGTCTTTCCCAGCATCAGGGTCTTTTCTAATGAGTCAGCTCTTCACATCAGGTGGCCAAAGTGAAGAGCCAACTCATTGGAAATGACTCTGATGTGACTAAACAACAGCAAGCCACCCCAAAAGCACCTGAGCTCACCTGCATGTATTTTTCTAATAAGCAGTTTACCAGTTTCTCTTTTTTCCATCTTTTTGCTAAAATTCCTTTTGCAAAGAAGGCAAGAGCCAGGACCCTGCTTCTGGCTGCTAGTCCCTGGTGGTCTAGTGGTGACGATTTGGCGCTTTCACTGCCACAGTCTGGGTTTGATTCCTGTTCAGGGAACTGAGATCCCACTTCAAGCCTCCACCCTCCATGGCCACCCCACATCATCTCAGAGCATGACGAACACCTCTGACTTAAAGCAAGTACCTTGTCTCCTCTTCTCCTTGATCTTCACTTCCACTGTCCTTGGGCATTCCCCCAGTTCTCCGCATTAGACCTTACGTTTCTGTATCCTGTCCTCTGACCGCAGCTTCTGAGCCTGTCCTTCCAGCTGTCTCACACTCACAGTCGCTCTTCGGTGCCCTTTGGGCAGGGACAGTTTGCCTGCCATCCTGTTTATCCCACCTCCCATCCTGTTGTATTAACATCTGTGGGATCTATATTTAAGCACCCGGAATATGTTTCCCTGGCACCTTAGCTTCACTTGAACTTGCTTTTGTTCTGTGCCTGCTTCATTAACTCTGCTTCTCCCTGAGTTATTTTGACAAACCCTGTTAGAAGGCCAGGCACAGGGAATCACCTCTCAAACAGCCCCTCCCCTGCATTTCCCCTCAGGCAGTTCCCTTTATTTGGCACCTACTGAGTGCTGCGACACTGAGCTCAGAGTTCAGCAGGCAGGAGTATCTCACAGAACTTACATTCTAGAGGAGATGGACATTCAACAAATAGCAGCGCACATTATAGTCACAAATACGGTAAGTGCTTTGACGAGACAGAGAGCTGTGCTATCCAGCACGGTAGTCACCTGCATGTGCAGCTCCTGAAACGTTCCTGATCGGAATTGAGATTGCTGTCACTGTACTCTTTCCGATTTTGAAGACTTAGTACCCAAAATGGTAAAATAGCTCAGTAAGTTTTATATTGATTACAGGTTGAAATGATATCCTGGATATATTGGGTCAAATAAAATATTCAAACTAGTTCATTCACTTGGCTGCTAGAACATTTAACATGGCAGGTGTGATTCACCTTCGGTTGGGTAGCTGTGGCATGGGGTGTTGTCAGGGGTATAACAAGGGGAAACTAACCTAGTCTCTGGGGAGCTGGCTGTCCCTGGAACCACCCCAAGGAAGTTGTCTTTGAACCAATATCTGGTTGCGTAGATGTTACAGGTAAAGCCTTCTCAGAGGAAGCAGCAGAGGCGGGTGGCACTCTGCAGGAGGGTGAGGAGGTGGGTAGCAGAGAGGTGGGAAAATGTGATGGGAGATAGGGCCTGGGAGGTAGGTAGGGCCGGGTCATGTGGGCCCTGTTGGCCCTAATCAGGCTCTTGTTCTTCCTTTCTCATGGATGATTCTAGAAACCTCATTCACAAACCTTTTATCAAACCCTCTCTTTTGCAGCCTGCAGATAATCTGATCAGTTCTTGAGCACCTGGTTTGATTTAGCAGATTTCTGTCCCTCCCTTTTCCAGCTTGTCTGAATAAGTCTGTTGTATTAAAGGCTCATTTTCCCATGTGCCCATGATCCCATCCTTCAGAGTATCTTTTAGGAGAGCTTTATCCATTAACCCCCTTCTGTACTGAGTCTCTTTCTTCCTGATGGCTTTTTCACCTACAAATATACTCCAGTTCCAAACTTGTAAAACAAAGCACCATTGACCTTACATCTCCTCTACTTATTGTTCCTAAAAAGTAACGAAATATTTTACAATTTAATATTTAAAATGCGTAATGTGTTAACATGTCAGTATAATTATATTGATATATATATAATTAATAAGATTTGACTTTTTCATATTATGTATTTGAAATATGGTTATACGGTTGATTGTCCATTGAACAACGTGGGGATGAAGGGCACTGATCCTCCCAGGCAGTTGAAAATCCATGTACAACTTAGGGCCAACCCTCCCTGTCCACAGTGCTCTGTATCTGATGATTTCAAATGCAGACTGTGCAGTACTGTAGTATTTACTGTTGAAAACAAGTGGTGTGTAAGTGGACCCATGTAGTTCAAACTTCTGCTCTTTAAGGCTCAACTATATTTTACACATATAGCCTATCTCTTCAAGAAAATTAGTGATACGATGGGAACATTTCTTGCAAAGATGGGCACAATAAAGGACAGAAATGGTATGGATCTAAGAAGCAAAAGGTATTAAGAAGAGGTGGCAAGAATACACAGAAGAACTATACAAAAAAGATCTTCATGACCCAGATAACCACAACGGTGTGATCAGTCACCTAGAGCCAGACATCCTCGAATGTGAAGTCAAATGGGCCTTAGGAGGCATCACTATGACAAAGCTAGTGGAGGTGATTGAATTCCAGTTGAGCTGTTTCAAATCCTAAAAGATGATGCTGTTACAGCGTTGCACTCAATATGTCAGCAAATTTGGAAAACTCAGCAGTGGCCACAGGACTGGAAAAGGTCAGTTTTCATTCCAATCCCAAAGAATGTTCAAACTACCACATAATTGCACTCATCTCACACACTAGCAAAGTAATGCTCAAAATTCTCCAAGCCAGGCTTCAACAGTATGTGAACTGTGAACTTCCAGATGTTCAAGCTGGATTTAGAAAAGGCAGAGGAATCAGAGATAAAATTGTCAACATCCATTGGATCATCAAAAAAGCAAGAGAGTTCCAGAAAAACATGTTTTATTGACTATGCCAAAGCCTTTGACTGGTGGATCACAACAAGCTATGGAAAATTCTGAAAGAGATGGGAATACCAGACCACTTTACCTGCCTTCTGAGAAATCGGTATACAGGTTTCTCAGCTGTTGTCAAGAAGCAACATTTAGAACTGGACATGGTACAACCGACAGTTCCAAATCGGGAAAGGAGTACGTCAAGGTTGTATATTGTCACCCTGCTAATTTAACTTCTATGCTGAGTATATTATGCGAAACACTGGGCTGGATGAAGCACAAGCTCGAATAAAGATTGCCAGGAGAAATATCAATAACTTCAGATATGCAGATGACACCACCCTTATGGCAGAAAGTGAAAAGGAACTAAAGAGCCTCTTGATGAAAGTGAAAGAGGAGAGTGAAAAAGTTGGCTTAAAACTCAACATTCAGAAAACTAAGATCATGACATTTGGTCCCATCACTTCATGGCAAGTAGATGGGGAAACAATGGAAACAGTGAGAGACTATTTTGGGGGGCTCCAAAATCACTGCAGATGATGACTGCAGCCATGAAATTAAAAGACGCTTGCTCCTTGGAAGAAAAGCTATGACCAACCTAGATAGTATATTAGAAAGCAGAGATGTTACTTTGCCGACAAAGGTCCGTATAGTCAAAGTTACGGTTTTTCCAGTAGTCATGTATGGATGTGAGTGTTGGATTATAAAAAAAGCTGAGCAATGAAGAACTGATGCTTTTGAACTGTGATGTTGAAGAAGACTCTTGAGAGTCCCTTGGCCTGTAAGGAGATCCAGCCAATCCATCCTAAAGGAAATCAGTCCGGAATATTCACTGGAAGGATTAATGCTGAAACTGAAACTCCAATACTTTGGCCACCTGATGCAAAGAACTGACTCACTGGAAAAGATCCTGATGCTGGGAAAGATTGAAGGCAGGAGAAGGAGATGACAGAGGATGAGATGGTTGGATGGCATCACTGACTCAATGGACATGAGTTTGAGCAAGCTCTGGGAGTTGGTGATGGACAGGGAAACCTGGTGTGCTGCGGTCTATGGGGTCACAAAGAGTTGGACATGAGTGAGTGACTGAACTGATCTTAGTGCAGATACTAAATTTTCAGTGTGTAAAGTAAAAGGAATCTTATCAAGATAGTAATAATCTAACAAAAAAATTTTATACTGCTTCAGTTTTTATTGTAAAAAAAACCATGTTGCACAAAATTGACCATCTTGACCACTTTAAGTGCAGGTCAGGAGTCTGAAGTGTGTTCACTTTGTTGTACAGCATGTTTCCAGAACGTTCTCATTTTGCAGAACTGAAACTCTGGACCCATAACAACAGCTCCCTGTTTCCGCCTCCCCCTTTGTCCCTGGTAACCATCATTCTATTTTCCATTTATATGAATTTGATTACTTTAAATACCATAATTAGAACCATATAGTCTTTGTCTTTTTGAAACTGGCTTCCTTCACTTCATATAGTATAATGACCTCACAATTCATCCATGATGTAGTATGTTATAGGATTTTCTTTCTTCGGAAGGTTGAATATTCCTCTCTATGTCTATACCCTTCCTCTGTTGATGGACATTTGGGTTGCTTCCGTCTCTTGGCTGTTGTGATCAGTGCTGCAGTGAACATGAGTGTACAGATCTCTCTTTGAGATCCTGCTCTCAGTTCTTTTGAAGCCCAGTTTTTCGATCCTAGACGTGATTTGCTGGATCATGCAGTAGTTGTACTTTTAATTTTTTTTAAGTAGTTTTCCATAGCTGCTATACAGTTGTAAAATCTCAACAACAGTACTCAAGAGTTCCACTTTCTCTGCATCCTTACCAACCTTTTATCCTGAGTTTTTCAGTAGTAACTATCTTAACAGGTATGTAGAGACATCTTATTGTGGTTTTCATTTGCATTTCTCTGATTAGCGATGTTGAGCATCTTCTCATTATGCTTGTTGACCACTTGTAGATCATTGGGGAAATGTCTGTTCAAGTCTTTGGCCCATTATTGTGTTATTTTATTTTTGTTGTTGATTTGTAGGCATTCTTTCTGTGTTTGGATATTAACACTTTATCAGATATAAATTTGTTAATGCCTTTTCACTTCATTGGTGTGTCTTTTGTTTTAAAGTTTGATATAATCCTATTTGTCAATTTTTGCTTTTATTTCCTGTGCTTTTGGTGTCCTATTCAAGAAATCTCTATCAAGATGTCATGGAACATTCTCCCTATATTTTGTTATAGGAGTTTCATAGTTTTTAAAATCCAGATGAATTGTATTTTGGATATGGTATAAGTAAGGGTCCAAACAAAATATTTTGAACATATTTTTGAGACTGTATGTAAAAGCGAAAGGTCTGAAATACATGGAATAGTTTTAGTGGGAGGAGGAAATGGATGACACTGATGAAGGACACAGTTCTCAAATGGTACTTAGTACAGGTGGCCCTTGAACAACAGGGGTTTGAGCTGTGTGGGCCCACTTATTTGTAGATTTTTCTTCTCAATAAATAGTGCTGCAGTACCATGCAGCCTGAGGCTAGGGGACCACAGATACCAAGGGCCTGCTGCAAAGTTTAATGGATTTTCAACTAGAATTTCTCTTTCATTTTTGTATCTTGTACTTGTGAGACACCACAGTCAGCAATCTAAGGCTAGCTGAAGCTAAAAAATAAGGTGGTTGGGAAGGAGCCAGGTATCACACTGCATATGGTTGCTTTCTGTGTCTCTCCTACTAGATATGTAAGGTCAGTAGTCTGCCTTTTAAGACCATTCTGTCAGGGGCCCTTTAGTAAGATTTCAGAAGTATCCATCGCAATTAGATCTCATATGAAATATTTATTAATCTCATTAATTTCTCTAATTTTAGGCTCTGTGCTTTCATTATAGATGAGATACATTAATTGATACTTCAATAGACTAATTTCAGAGTTTGTTAAAAATAGATATAGTTTTTCTGGGTCTCTGACCTGTTCTTTTTCCAGGTATATGGAGTATATTAGTCAGCATCTTTGAATGATTTGTCCACCTTTGAAGGTTTGTTGTTGTTTAATAATTTGTGTCTGACTCTTTTGTGGCCCTGTGGACTGTAGACCACCAGGCTCTGTCCATGGAATTTCCCAGGCCAGAATACTGTAGTGGGTTGTTACTTCCTACTCCAGGGGATCTTCCCAACCCAGGGATCGAACCTGAGTCTCTTGTGTCTCCTGCATTGGCAGGCAGGTTTGTGTTTTTTTTTTTTTTCACCACTGAAACACCAGGGAAGCCCTTTGTAGGTATATAATAACATTAAGAAAACTTTCAGGAGTTGTTCTGAAAATCTGGATTCTGAGTTTTAATATATGATAGCTATTTACACAGAGCACTAAAAATTTTTTTTAATGAAACCATTCTGTAGGATACAGAAGGATGATAAAATCTCAGCTTATACCTAATGTGTATTAACTTTTTTCTTATAAAAGGTTTACTGGTTATAAAGTTGCTTAGTGTGATTTTAGTCTGTGACAATGTGACTTAATTTTCCTTCTTTATAGTTCGGATTCAGAGGTGGTAAATCAAACCTGATCCTGGAAGAAAGCAAAATAGACTATTAGGTAGTTCTGAAAATGCTTATTTGTAGTACAGAGTTCTTTACGTGTCCATAAAGAATTACTCTTGGTTACTTGAGCTTCTCGAAAACAAAATTGCTCTGTTAATAGAAAACAGATTGCTCTCACAGCATACTAGGATTTAAGGAAGGATAATGATAATCTATGTGGGAGATAAAGCTTGATGTTCTTGATAATATTTGTAATTCAATATTAAAGTAGTAACATCACCATCTTAAAGAATGTCTTTCTATTTTCTTAAAAGAGAATTGAAAAAAATCAGAAATTGAGATGAATCAGATGACAGTGTTATTACAGTTACTATATTTTGATGCAAATATGGTATTTAAATGGTAAAACATAAGCATAGAGAGTATTGTGGCAAGGTGAAAGTTGATAATTACAGTTATAAATTGTAGGTGAAGAGTGGGAGCCACCCTGGTGGCTCAGTGGTAAAGAACTCACCTGCTAATGCAGGAGATACAGGTTCGATCCTGGGTCCGGAGGAAAATTCCCTGGAAAAGAAAATGGCAACCCACTCCATAATTCTTGCCTGGGAAATCCCATGGACAGAGGAGCCTGGCGGGCTACAGTTCATAGGGTTGCAAAGAGTTGGACACAACTGAGCAACTAAATAGCAACAAAGGTAGAGAGTAGTCTCTAGCAAATTTCAGTATTTTTATGACTGTTGGTCTGGAGACAGCTGAGGTGTCTTTTCTCCTGCTGACTATTTATTGAATGTCTGTTACATGCCAGGCACTGTTCTAGGTGGTAAGACAATTCAGTGAACAAGACAAAGTGGGATCCCTGATCTTACAGAGTTTACATGAAGGGAGGGAGGCAGATTGATGAAAAGCATAGTGACAAATGCTGGGAAAAAAATCAGACAGTGTGGTCAGATCTCAGCGATCTGTTACACTGGTGGCTAAAATCTACAGCTGGTCTTCAGGTTCAGCTATTAATATTTCAGCTATTAGTTGTCTTCTTCACCAGGAAAACTTCTTGCTAACACTGCCGAAAGGACACCAGTAGTCCCTTCTGTTTATTGCCCTTTTGTACCCTCTCCTGGAGGTTTTTCCCCCGGTCAAATGACTACAGAGCGGAAGTGGGAAGGAAGGAAGGGAAGCAGGGCATCTGGAAAACTGTGTCTCAGATAATCTGGCTCTGCACGGAGCCGAGGCTTTGTTGAGTTTGTACCTGTCAGTCTCTCAACAGCACTTACTGCTTGTAGGTTCTGAATTAAGAAAAATAGAGCCCTGCCAGTTATTAGGAAAGGAACCAAGGGAAAATGACTTTATCAATCCTTGCAGTTTTATTTGAAAGTTTCTCACATCGTTTTGAAAATCCATCGTCTGTGTCACTGTATCAGCTGGTGAGACTGTCATTACAGTTGATGTGTAAGATGTGCATGCCCTGCTTTTTCCGGTACAGGAGAGTTTTCAGTGTGACCCATGACTCATCAGTTGACGTTGCAGAGCATTTTTAGAAACAAAGAATGCAGTAGCAGATTTCCCCTGAGCAGCACTAATGCAAGTAAATACAAGAAACACAAAGTCGACTGTACCTCCTGGTGTTATTACAGCTGTATGTTGATTCTTAGAAAAGTGTTACAACCTTGGACATTTCAAAGAGCTTAAGTAGAATAGGTATAAACTATGTTGTGGATCCTGAAAAAGATTCTTACTCTGCAGCAGTCACTGCATTTTTCCCTTTCTCAGGATATAAAGTCACTTTGTAGATAAATACAGTACTTTAATGTTAGGCTTGTGTTTTACTTATTTTTGAAACAGATGAAGCAGTGAAGAAAAGGCCTTATCTTGGGGATACTACTTCATTTTTAGTGCTTCATAAAATTGTTTTTATTTTTGATGTGGACATCTTGTTTGTTCACTTAGCTTTTTAATTTCATGTATGTGAGAACCAAGCATGGCTGCTAGAATTTATTGTTGTTTAGTCACTCAGTCGTGCCTGACTCTTGGCGACCCCATGGACTGTAGCCTGCCAGGCTCCTCTGTCCATGGGATTTCCCAGGCAAGAATTATGGAGTGGATTGCCATTTTCTTTTCCAGGGAATTTTCCTGACACAGGGATCGAACCCTCATCTCCTGCATTGCAGGACAGTTCTTCACCGCTGAGCCACCTGGGAAGCCCTACCTCTGACTTTATCTCCTTTTGTATGTGCTCCTGCTGTGGCATACCCCCACACACATAAAAGTCAGTCTGTACAAATAGATACTTAATGAAAGTGATCCTTGCACTTCTTTTTTCCAACAACCCACCTCCTCCAAAGTTGACTATCACTAGTTTTTTCTCTCTAGCCATGCTTTACGCCTATAAACCCATGTGTGTATCTGTACAGACATTTTTAAACACATACTGTTCTGTACCTTGATTTAAATTAGCTCAAAATTTGTTAAGTTGCTAGTCTTTTTGAAATTTAACTTAGTTGTTTGTTGGTCTCATCTAAATTATATTACATTAAGAAAAATTGTTTCTCTTGAGAAACATGTAAACATTACCATGCAGAGGTTTTCTCTGCTGATTATGATTCTAGAAAAAAAAAGATTATTTGAACTTTTTTAAAACTATAAATCATGCCCTGTTGCTTATTCCTTTTTAAAGGGTGTGCTGAACATAATAAAAATTTAATTATCTTTATGATGACATAAGAGAAAATGGAGTATTTGCTGGTTTCCACAGCCATGGGAGAGTAGCTGTTTGGTACATTTTATATTTTGCTAAACAACTTGGTTATTAGAGCCTATTCGGTAAAAATTATGGTGAATTAAAAACTACTTGTTTAGCAGATCTCCTTGCTGATTTGAAATATCTTGGTGCATCTTACAGTGTTCATCAGTTCTATAGGTTGTATCTTTACAGCATTAACATTTGTAGTGGACACTCTTAGGATACTTTCCAGTTTGAGAAGTGTTGAGTGCATTGATTTTATTCTAAAAGCAGAGGGGGAAAAGCAGTCTTTTCCTTGAATTCGATTAGAATACAATGTTAGATGTGGAGGGGAAAAAAGTAAATTGTTTTAGTGATTTAAGACTATCACCCTAGAAGGCTTTAATATTTTCACTGTATACAGCCTTCCTTTTGGTTGTGAGATGTTACTGGGCGGAACTGTAAAACTGCAAATATGAATCATTGCAATAACTACCGTTTGAATGACAACTCTGTCACCCTACTGGGAGCCTGAAGCACCCTGCACGGAGATGCCCACCCATGTGCACCCCTGGCATGTACAGCCCTTGCTTCGGGGCTTCTTTCCTGCCTGAGTGAGTTCGCAGCTAGGCTTGTATGACTCCGTGTCGTTATGCAATGGTTACCTGCTGGTTAGGTGGTCAGTGCTCTGAGGGATGGCCCTTCTTAATCTATCAGACACCCTTTTTATCCTCGTATAGTAGATGGATACACATGACAATATGTATAGTATATAGTGCATGACACTTTAAAGGAAGTGAGAAAATTTGTGGATTGGAGAAGTGAAATCAGTGAGGATTGTAAGATACAAAAGTTAGAAAGTTAAGTCAGAACAAAATTCTGCAGCGTGAAATTAGTAGGACTTTATAATGGGCCAGTTGTGGGAGGTGAGGGTGAGGGCCACATCACAGACAGCCTCTAACTATCTGGATTCCTTGGTGTCACAGAGGGTAGAAAATCTGCCTGCAGTGCAGGAGACCCGGGTTCTATCCGTGGGTCAGAAAGATCCCCTAAAGAAGGGAGTAGCTACCCACTCCAGTATACTTGCCTGGAGAATCCCATATTCAGAAGAGCCTGGTGGGCTACAGTCTATGGGGTCTCAGAGTCGGACACAACTGGGTGACAGACACTCTCATGACCACATAACCCGTGCTGGGGAGCTTATTCACTAGAGGGGGACTGAGTTTTGGTGGAAATGATCTTGGGTTTGATTCTGAACATGTTATGCTATCTCTGAGACAACCAGGTATGTATTTTGTCTTATCAAACTATGAAGGAAGACACCTCCCCCACATAGTTCTGGTTTGTGACTCCTGTTTGCTTTCTCGGTCCTGTAAGTGTAGTATGATTTAGGCGTCTCTGGTCCTTGTCTGCCTGATGGTCTTTCCGATCCTGTTTGTCTACCAGATAATTTAGATGGACAGGTTGATAAGCTCAAGATCAATTATATTCTTTTATGTTGCTCTTGAGGTATACTTAACAGTCCACAGTGGATGTTTGTTACAAAACACAAGTCAGAAGGTGACATTAGTAAGTATTGAGGTTTACCGGTCCTTTCCCTGTTCTCACACTACCCTCTGTCCTCAGTGACCTCATACCTACTTTCCACGGCCTCAGTGCCTCCATATCCTAAAAACTCCGTACATCCCTTGTGCAGACCTGTCCTCTCGCCTGTCCACGGGACCTGGGTCCCTGTTTGGATGGCTCTCTCACAGTCATGTCACACTATGTTATGACCTCTCCTCCACCAGACCCTAGGGGATGGCACTGCCCGCTCTCTGTTTTAAAAGTCCGAGAGTGACCCAGACGTCGTCTTCTCTCGCCCTCAGCCCTGTTCCCCCAATATCTAATTCATCCGTCTTAACCTTCTAAATCTCTCAGACTGCTCCCTTTACACCCCCACCATATGAGTTCAAATTGGCTTTTTTTCCCTTGGACTACTCTGCTGGCTTTTTAACCAGATTCCCCTATCCATTAGTATATCCGGAATGCAGATCTCATCGTGTCAGTCTCCATAAAAAACCCTTCAATTGCTGCTTTCTGTTTATAGGATAAACACCCGAATCCTTAACATTGTCCATGGCGCTTTGTGAGTTACTCATGCCCCCGCAGACTCCCCAGCTTTCCTCACACCCTCTAATGAGCTTTCTTTCTGTTGCCTTGACATTCAAGTACTTTGAGCCTCCTTGTCATGCTTTACTAATAACACATTATGTACTCTTCCTGGCTGTTATACATCTGTGTCCCTGGATGCTTAGTGTCTGCACTGGAGAAGCTCTGTGAGGGCAGGCGCTGTGAGTGCTCCACAGTCACCCGGTGCCTGGCAGGCTGCGTGATTGACAAATATGGGTTGAATGAATTGTGAATTTTCTGGCAGTCAGTTTCTGTACCTGTTATGTTCCATGTTTAGTAAAGTAAAAGGGGTCAACAAGGTGAATTAAAAAAAAATGCATTATGTTTTACTGTTATGTTCTTTGCCTTCAGTCGGTTTCCATGGAAACAGGAAGCAAAAGATTGGGCTGCTGTAATAGTCTCTGGGTGATGTTTGCTGCCATTGTTAACCAACACCCAGAAACTTAAATATTTGGATCTGTGTTTCTCGAGTTTACCATCCCAGGTGTAAAAATTTGAGGAAAGTTGTCAACTATTCACTTTTTTTCCCTGGTATTCTTTTGAAGCTCTTTATTAAAATAGTCTGCCAGAGAGCAAAGAGTTGCTAAAACACAAGGATTGTTCTGACTAGATACCTTTGTTGTTTGCTTTCATTTGTATTATTTGTCACTTGTTTTCTTTCCTTTTTTTTTTTTTGTTTTCTTTCTTAATGAATGCTTTGTAAATAAGTGTTTTAGTTGACATTTACTTTGTTAGAACAGAATTATATTGTCTGTAAAATAAGTGAACTTCTCTTACTGGAAATCTTAAGGTCAGATTGCACTGAGGATGCTAGTAGGGAAGAGAGATAGTTATATCTCAAATTATGCCCAGAGCTATTGGCAAAAAAAAAAGAGATGAGAATATAGATTTTGAGACGTTAATATACACAGTAGTGGTAGATGGCCTTGGAGGAAGCATGAAGGCTCCTTTTGTATATAAAGCACAGGGAGAAAGCTCCAAACAGAGTCAGACCCTCACACAGTACTCTCTCGGTACCCATTAGGACTGGTTCCAGCACCCCCGAGGTCACCAAAATCCAGGGGTTCTCAAGTCCCTGATATAAAATGGTATAGTCTTTGCATATAATACTATACGTATCCTCTTATATACCTCACATCATTTCCAGATGGTATAATGGTATATGGATAGTTATAAATACAATGAAAAAGCTGTATACATAATTGCTGGTTTGCAGTAAATTCAGGTTTTCCTTTTGGGGACTTTTTGAAATTTGTTTACTTGTATATTTTCCACCTGACGTTGATTGGTTTCAGTGAATCTGCAGATGCAGAACCTACCTATAAAGAGGGCTGACTGACCACCCTTTTATTTAAGAAGGCATTCAGAGCTTTGTACTCCACTGCAAATGTAAGTGAATGTTTTCCAGAAAGTGTTTAGAAAGATTGATGAACGGCTCAAAAATGGAGATGCTCTATGGTTATATTTATTCTGATTGATTTTGATATCTGAATGCAGAAGCACAAAGGTATTTTAATTTTGTGGTTGTAAAAAGGAATGTCGATTTTGAAAGTTTTATTTTATTATGGTAAAAACTAAAATATAAAATTGTGGAAAATTCCTGTGAGATTAAGAAATCAGGTCCATCCAGCATTCTGGCCCTTCTATAAACAGCAGCATGTGTTTTCTTCTGGAAACAAGCCTCCCAGATGCGAACAGCAGAAGATAAATTATTTTCCTTTAGGTCTATCATCCATTTATTTGTATGACTATATGTGTGTGCATGTGTGCTCAGCTGTGTCCGTCTCTTTGTGACCCCATGGACTATAGCCCACCAAGCTCCTCTGTCCATAGAATTTTCCAGTGAAGAATGCTGGAGTGGGTTGCCATTTCCTCTTCCAGGGGATCTTCCTGACCCAGGGATCAAACCTGCATCTCCTGCATTGCAGGCAGATTCTTTTACCAGTGAGCCACCAGGGAAACCCATGAACATATGTATGTGTGTGTATACATTTATGTGTGTGTATATACTGGAGAGTGTGTGCCACCTCTACATATTTACTTTGTACTTAATTAAGTACAGTATGTACTTTTAAAATTGTAGCTCTGGAGTCAGAGTGCCTGATTTGAATCGTGGTTGCATCAGTTACTAGCTTTGGGCTTTTGGGCAACTTAATGTTTCTTATTTTCAGTTTCCTCATCTGAGAAATGGCGATGCTGATGATATCAAACTCAGGGTTATTATGAGGACTGAATCTGTTAATTCTCCAATTTAGTTAATGCCATGCCTGATAGAGGGTAAATAAATATTAGCTCTTACAATTATCTCCAGAAACCCATTCCTTCTAGATGTCAAAATTGCCCGCATTAGTTAATCCCTGTTTAGACTGTGTGTTTCTTTATGATATGAGTCATATCCCTTTTGTCTAACAGCAGAAATCCTAATAGTTCTGTCCCATCACATGTTCTAGTTCTTTTCACTCATTCTCATTTTAGTTGCCTGCTTCTCAGTCTTTTTCTGGCTACACTGTGTTTTCTTTGAGGTTATCGGGCGTTGATTGACATTTCACTGAGGTATATGGTCCCTAGGTGTTGAGCACAGTGTTTGCCTTTGGTTGTAAACAATGCTGTGACTCCTCTCCTCTGAATAGTCCCCTACTCTGCACCCATCACTGTGCTTCCCAGAGTGTTTGAGCTGAAAGAAGCTTAATAGATTGTCTAGCCCAGAGCCCTGGTTGTTCAAAGCAGAAGGCTGGGGCTCAGACCACACTCCTGCTGAGGATGGACATTTTTTTCTTTTCTTTTTTTTTTTAATCTTGAAAGACCTTTTATTTTCAACAGACTATAATTCACAGACTAAAACAGTAAATGGACTTGTAAATTGGGGAGATAGTAGGAAATTCTTAGGTTTATGACTGAGAAACTCACCTGAATTATAGGGAACATACATATATTTTGATGGAACATAGGAGAAAACTTCACTGACAGGTCTTTTTTCTTGGATACATCTGTGATGGTTTTGGTTTGTGAACCCCTGCTTTTACCCTCTTGCTCCTCTTTTCTTTTACTTCCACATCCTAAAACGCTGCGCGAATCCACTTTTCCTTTGACTGTTCTATATCACTTGATAGAGATTTATTTCCTTAAAGAGGTTTTGTTTCAAAAGGAAATAGGTAAGGGTGGAAAGGGTAGTATTGAAATGGAGGAAGGAAAGGACATAGAAAAGGAAAAAAATGGTTAAGAAAACAAAATGTATGAGACAGAATTAATCACGTATATGTCTCATGTACCTTCATAGGATCCTTTCCTTCTCACCGTCTTTTCTTTTTGAGTTTTTTAAGAAATAGTTGATCGAGCTTTGTTAAAAGTAGAGAGTTGTGTAATAATAACGAATCTTTAATTCTGTGTGCTAGAACTTCAGTCATGTAGACTGAGGCATCCTCACAATTTATAAGTAAAAATAAATAGTGTATAATTGAAAATATATTTTTATTTAATGAATATTTGACCTTTGTTCTAATATTGTTCTGTAAACCAAAGGTTTTCATTTTATATCTATTTTAACTTGAGTGTCTGTCTACTTTCCATACTCCAGTGAAATGAATTAAAATGAAAAGGGTGTACATGAAAAACAATTTATCTGGCAAGAACCACAAATAAATCTGAAGCTTTTCTTTTGTTATTTCCAATTTTGATCAATTCTGTTAGTTTTCTTGAAAACTGCTGTAAAACATACACAATATGTTGAAAATAGAAACTTAAAAAACTGTTTGATTAATAGAATCACAGATAGATATTCAATTTTATTTGCCAAGTACCCAGCCTAGCACAGAGTAGGCACTCAGTAAATATTTATTAGGTGCAATTTAATTGACTAAAGTATAACATCAGTGGCCACAAAACGCTCAATCCATTCAGAAGCAATATCCTGAGATGATAATTTGAAAGACTAATACATTTCTCAGAAGCCAGAAATTTCCTTCTTGTTTCTGTATATGGGTGGAATTATTTAACTTGAAATAGAATAACGTCTACCATTTTAACACCTTTACTTTTGAAAACCTGGTTTTCTTATGCTTAACAAAGTTGTCATTGGTAATGTAGTGCATACTTTTAATACTCTACATAGTACATATTTTTAATAGAAGTAGTTCTTGCTAGGTCATGTCTGACTCTGCGACCTTGTGGACTGCAGCACACCATACTTTTCTGTCCTTCACTATCTCCCAGAGTTTGCTCAAAATCATGTCTACTGAATCGGTGATGCTATCTAACCATCTCATCTTCTGCCACCCTCTTCTCCTCCTACCCTCACTCTTTCCCAACGTCGGGGTCTTTTCCAGTGAGCCAGCTCTTCCCATAAGGTGGCCGAAGTATTGGAGCTTCAGCATCAGTCCTTCCAATGAATGAATATGAATAGAAGTAGTTAGGCAACATTATTGGAAGTGTGGAAATTGTGGTGAGGGTGTGAATTAATTAATGTCATTGGGCCGTTGGTGATTGGGGTTAGTGCTGAGTGGACTGGAATTGTCCAAGAATAGTGACAGTAGGTGGTTGCAGTTATATCTGAGATGTAAAGAGGCTCAGAAATTAGTGTTTGGAGGATAAGATCTTATGGGTATAGGATAACTGGGCATGACCCTTTTGAGTTGATCAAAGATGTTCTCTTGACTATTATGCTTTTCATTGGCATGGAGAGGGTCAAAATTGGACCCTTAGTTCTCAGTAGAGACATCTTCACAGATAGAATTCCACAAACCTGGTGAATCCTTTTTATGTAAAAAGGTTAGATACAACTGAATGACCTCTTATCACAGCAGTCTTGGGCATTTGGCCTAATTCTGGACCTCCACAGTTACTTCTCCTGGGGAAGTGGGGAGGGGTGGCTTCTGGTCACAGTCATATGCCCGGCTGTGTGGGTGGTGTCCCCTGAGTGTGTGGACTTCTAGACAAAGCACTTATAGGGATAGGGAGCTTCCTGGAGTCGGAAAGGGCCATTTTCTGTGATTTCCTTCCTCTGAGATGTCTTTGTGATCTAACCCATCCTCTCTTTGTGGTCTAACCCGTCCTCTTGTAACGAACACCTCATGTGATATGTTACTGAAATCTACTGCTTTGGAGAGAGGTTAAATGCAGACATTTTCTGTTTGGCATTTGAAGGAAATAACCCTGCCGAAGAGCCTGTGAACACTGGTCTGCCCCAGCTGCACCGTGCTCCTGCCGTCGGCTTGCAGGATGCTGCGCACTTGCTGGGAAGCCAGGGATGCCTGTCTGCCCCTGTCCCTGGGCAGGGGCTCTTTCTTTCCCTTTTTCATTCAAAAAAGTGTGACCAGTTTCACACTTTTTTTTTTTTCATCAGTCTGGAGAGTATGCATTGCTTCTTAAATAAACAAACAATTTTTATTGTACAAGTTATACATGGCCATCTTAGAAAACTTTGAAAGTACATATAGGTAAACATAAGAAAGTCAGTCACCTGTGATGTACATCTCAGTACTGCTTTTAATGTTCTACATGCTGAGTTTTAAATTATAGAAAGGATATATTAAAGTCTAACTTAGTTCATTTTTTTTTTGACCAGTTGGCCAATGATTTATAGTTAACTGACGTAAATGGGTATCATAGATAGCTTTAAAATTTTTAAGTAAATATTTTTAAGCGATAATTGTAATCAGTCCCCATTCTAGCTCTCGGTAGAGAATCTGCTTGCAATGCAGGAGACCTGGGTTCGATTCCTGCGTCAGGAGGATCCCCTGGAGAAGGAAATGCAACTCGCTCCAGTATTCTTGCCTGGAGAATCCCATGGACAAAGGAGCCTGGTAGGTTCCCAGTCCATGGGGTCACAAGAGTTGGACATGACTTAGCGACTAAACCACCACCACCCCCTTAAAAGGGGGCAGTTGCCTGAGTAGCTAAAAGAAGATGATAGTGTTTGAGGGAAAATGTTCTACAAAATCAATAATTCACTACTCAGTAATATCATTGCTATACCTTTTTATTTTCTCCTCTAACTTTGAAATTTGATATTCATAGTCTGAGCACTTGTGAATTATATTGTGTAAAGACTGACTCATCTATTGCCCTTTTCAATTATTAAGCACTCTACAGCTAGTATTTTCTATTTACATTTGAGTAGTTAATAGCATTTCATAATTAAATAATATTTTATATATGGTGCACTGTACTCGCCCACATCAACCCAACCATATACATCCACCACACAGTGTTTCCTCATGGGTATTTTTGTACTTCTCCAGCCACTGCAAAATATAGCTGAAGGGACACAGTCAGCATCTAGGAAAGCAATAAGCATATGGTAATGAGCTATTTATACCATGTTCAGTTCAGTTCATTTGCTCAGTTGTGTCCGACTCCTAGCGATCCCATGAATTGAAGCACACCAGGCCTCCCTGTCCATCACCAACTCCCGGAGTTCACCCAAACTCGTGTCCATCGAGTTGGTGATGCCATCCAGCCATCTCATCCTCTGTCGTCCCCTTCTCCTCCTGCCCCCAATCCCTCCCAGCATCAGAGTCTTTTCCAATGAGTCAACTCTCTGCATGAGGTGGCCAAAGTACTGGAGTTTCAGCTTTAGCATCAGTCCTTCCAAAGAACACTGAGGACTGATCTCCTTTAGAATGGACTGGTTGGATCTCCTTGCGGTCCAAGGGACTCTCAAGAGTCTTCTCCAACACCACAGTTCAAAAGCATCAATTCTTGAGCGCTCAGCTTTCTTCACAGTCCAACTCTCAAATCCATACATGACCACTGGAAAAACCATAGCCTTGACTAGACAGACCTTTGTTGGCAAACTAATGTCTCTGCTTTTGAATATGCTATCTAGGTTGGTCATAACTTTCCTTCCAAGGAGTAAGCGTCTTTTAATTTCATGGCTGCAATCACTATCTGCAGTGATTTTGGAGCCCCCCAAAATAAAGTCTGACACTCTTTCTACTGTTTCCCCATTTATTTGCCATGAAGTGATGGGACCGGATGCCAATTTTCTGAATGTTGAGCTTTAAGCCAACTTTTTCACTCTCCTCTTTCACTTTCATCAAGAGGCTTTTTAGTTCCTCTTCACTTTCTGCCATAAGGGTGGTGTCATCTGCATATATGAGGTTATTGATATTTCTCCCGGCAGTCTTGATTCCAGCTTGTGCTTCTTCCAGCCCAGCATTTCTCGTGATGTACTTTGCATAGAAGTTAAATAAGCAGGGTGACAATATGCAGCCTTGATGAACTCCTTTTCCTATTTGGAACCAGTCTGTTGTTCCATGTCCAGTTCTAACTGTTAACTGTTGCTTCCTGACCTGTATATAGTTTTCTCAAGAGGCAGGTCAGGTGGTCTGGTATTCCCATCTTTTTCTGAATTTTCCACAGTTTATTGCGATCCACACAGTCAAAGGCTTTGGGATAGTCAATCAAGCAGAAATAGATGGTTTTCTGGAACTCTCTTGCTTTTTCCATGATCCAGCGGATGTTGGCAAATGGATCTCTGGTTCCTCTGCCTTTTCTAAAACCAGCTTGAACATCTGGAAGTTCACAGTTCACGTATTGCTGAAGCCTGGCTTGGAGAATTTTGAGCATTACTTTACTAGCATGTGAGATGAGTGCAATTGTGCGGTAGTTTGAGCATTCTCTGGCATTGCCCTTCTTTGGGATTGGAATGAAAACTGACCTTTTCCAGTCCTGTGGCCACTGCTGAGTATTCCAAATTTGCTGGCATATTGAGTGCAGCACTTTCACAGCATCATCTTCCAGTATTTGAAATATTAGGACATGCTTAATAACAGGAAATGATCTGAATATGAGATGGTTTGTAGTATGAAGTAAGTGTTTAGGTGAATCCATTGCTTGATTTTTTTTTCCAAGGAAAGTACAATTTTTGAACTTCTGTATTTCTTAAGTAAAGACCTAGGAAATAAGGATAATTTTTGTTTTCTTGCAAACTAGGTTTCCTGCTAGTTAAGACTATAGGCATTCTTAAGAGTGAAGATGCATTTTGAAGTGTTATAATGAATTCTGAATATTTTTAGTACATAGGGGAAATGATATAAGGTTCCAGTAATTACAGAAAAATGTTCTGCTTAATTCATGTTTTAGTAGCTTATGTTGAACACCTATCCTAAGTTAGTTTTTTTTTTCCCTAAAAGTGTTAAAGTGTGTGTATGTGTCTGTGTAATTGTTTATAAATTAATCCAGATTCAGTCAGATTGTTTTCTAGAAACAGAACAGTTTCTCATATTGGACTGCTAAGCAACAGATATTTTAAAGTTAAAAAAATCCTAACTCAGTTCTCTAAATAGAGAAATTTGAAGAAAGAAGCAACAATGTGTAAATTTTGGAGGAGTGGTAGGTGACTATGTCAGATAGCTATTTTATATGTACAATTTAATTTTAAAATTTCAAGAAGTGTTCTTTCAACAAGACCATTAGATTTTGTTTTATTTAGAGCTAAGATTTAAGAACAGTCAAGAATTGTGGAATCTCTTGTTTCTTAGGTTGTCCTTGTTTAAATGTCTCAATGTTAGTGATAAAACCATTGAAATATTTAATGATAATTATTATCATTTCTTAAAAGTTGGAGGCCCTTATCAGGACAACAAAGCGCAATACTTAAGGACAAGTTCGAGAACTGTCTTTGAGAAACCTAACAAGAATCTACATCTTGTATTTTAAAATAGATGTTGTATAGGGACATTTTCTATAACCCTTTTTTGCAGTATGATTTGAAGCGAGTTTCATCTTCCTGTAATCTCTCGCCTTATGTTGTATCTGAAATGGTAAATCTCATAGGTAAAATCTGTAAAGTGTAAAATACTATAAAAGTAGGTTGAGGCAATGAATGGTGACTCTGCAGTGGCAAAGACCATCAAACGGTTATAGATATAATTGAGAGTAAGGGGCTCGTCAAGTGAGAATGTGATTTGTTCAGCCTTTTGGATTGGCACTTACATGTCTCACAGTAAATTTGAAAGTTGGCATCTTGGTCTGTGAGTGGCTCCCTTAGGCTGTGGACAGAGTGAGGGAAGAGACTGAGCAGAGCCATAGATAGAGTTGTGTGTCCAGTTTGCGGCGCCAGAGCCATGAACTCTGCTCCCTTCCCAGACCTCACCACTGGCTGCTTTTTAATGCATGGTTCCTGATGGGTTGGGGTATCTGAATGCCCAGCCTAGAACAGATTAGCAGCAACAGATGGAGAGTTTGGGGGTGTATTTGTATGAGGACAAGCTTTGAGGGGCATGGCAGAAAAATGAAAAACTAAAATTGGCTTATTTATAGCACCATTTATGGTAATGAATTGTTAGATAAAAAGTTATGTCTACTCTATTTAAGAAGATAAGGAAATATGCATATAAGACAAAGGAGGCCTTGAGAAATTGGTGAGGGGAATATGGTGTGGGGCGTGGAGAGGGCCACAGTCGGAGAGGAGGGGATTGAAGGAGACAGGAAGGAACCACAGCAGGAAGAACCCGTCCCGTCAGAGAGGAGTTCCCAGCTCCCCAGTTGCTGGGAGCATGATGGGGTAAGGCATGTGATCAGGGAATGGTTTGCAGCAGCATCCAGCTAGAGCACTCATGTGGGGTAACAGAGACAGACAGGTCCTGTTAAAGATGCCTGGTTGCTCTCTTGAAAGTGAAGGTCGCTCAGTTGTGTCCGACTCTTTGTGACCCCATGAACTGTATAGTCCATGGAATTCTCCAGGCCAGAATACCGGAGTGGGTAGCTGTTCCCTTCGCCAGGGGATCTTCCCAACCCAGGGATCAAATCCAGGTCTCCCACATTGCAGGCAGATTCTTGACCAGCTGAGCCATTAGGGATGCCCAAGAATACTGGAGTGGGTAGCCTATCCCTGGATCTTCCCCATCCAGGAATTGAACCGGGGTCTCCTGCATTGCAGGCGGATTCTTTACCAACTGAGCTGTGAGGGAAGCCCTGATCTCTCTCCTAGAATCAGATTTTTTTCTGGCGGGGAATGATAGAATAATAGTTGTGTAAAAGATCACCTTAGTGATGGAGTGGTGAAAGGGCAGGCTGGCAGAAAATAGTGAAGAAGTCATAGGAACCTGAATTAGGACAGACATAGTGGGAATAAAAATGCTAGAGAAGATCAGGATTTGGTGGGGCAGGTGACATTTGAGGAAATTTGTTCATTCATCCCCTCTGCGTTCTTGAGATTAACCACATACTTTGTCTGTCAGGAGAGCTCCAAATGCCAGGGTTATAGAGATGAGGCTTGATTCTTGTTGTTGTTGTTTTTTAATTTTTATGTTATATTGGAGTGTAGTTGTTTAACAATGTTGTGTTAGTTTGGGGTGTACCGCATAGTGATTCAGTTATATCTATATGTGTATCTATTCTTTTTCTAATTCTTTTCTCATTTAGGTTATTACAGGATACTGGGCAGAGTTCCCTGTGCTGTATAGTACGTCCTTGTTGGTAATGTGTTTTAAATACAGCAGTATATACATGTCTGATTGCTGTCTTTAAAGGGACGCTTGGTCTGTAGCAAGACCCGTGCGAGCAAGTGCTTGCTTACCCCAGCAGTGAGGAAGAACACGGTGACTGTAGTAATGACACACTGATGTAAGGGACAGAGTGCGTAATTATGTTCTGGTGGATCAGGAAGACCTTCGTAGCCAAGGGTCTCTTGAGCTGGCCCTTAAATGCATGGAGTTCTGTAGACCAGCAAGGTAGGCAAGGACATTCCAGGCAGAGAACAGCATGCTGAGGACAGGGGTCATGGTTCAGCCCTGCACAGAATGTATGGAATTGTGTCAGGAGATGAAACTACAGGAGCCAGATCCGGAGGGCGTAGGCACCAGGTTGAGACTTTGGCTTTCATTTTGTAGAAGCAGCTGGGGCTCCAAAAGAGTACTCAGCAGGGACAGTAATATCACTGGTGCTTGGATTCCAGTGTTGTAAAGGATGATGGGAGAGGAAGAAGCCTGCAAAACCTCGAGTGACGGCTCAGGGAGCCAGTGCAGTGGATAACAGAGCAGTGGTGGGGACCAGGGGAGGGGAGGCAGGGGTGAGACATTCTGGAGGTGGAATCGATAGGAAGCTGGTGACCAGTGGAGGGGTGGAGGTTGGGGATAGGCAGTGGGTGAGAGAGACCCTGGATTCCCTGGCCCCAGTTACAGGATGCTAGGAGTCTAGAAAGGTTGTTAGCAACCACAGTAATAGGCTTGGTTAGGGAGAAGTAATGATATGGCTTTTGAACATAAGCGTGAGTTAGATATACTAGAATTAGGACAGTTATTTATCTACTGGGGGAGAATAATCTGTTTTCATACTGCATTCCAGTTGAATTGAGTGTTATCATGTTTTAAAATAGACTACACAAATGAGGAATATAGGGGCAAATCTTCTTCTCAGCTTTTTGTATGTGAGAGTGCTTGCTTACTCAGCTGTGTCCAGCTGTGGCCCCACGGGCTGGAGCCCGTCAGGCTCCTCTGTCCACGGGATTTCCCGGGCAAGAATACTGGAGTGGGTTGCCATTTCCTCTTCCAGGGGATCTTCCTGACCCTGGGATCAAACCTGCGTCTCTTGCATCTCCTGCACTGGCAGGCAGATTCCTTACCACTGAGCCCCAGGGAAGCCCTCATCTTGTTACAGAGGGCGGGTTAAGAGTAGTGGAGGGATTTTCAAAGAGGAAAATGAATGCATTCAATTACACTAAAATTGACAACTTTTTTATGCCTGTAGACAACTAAAAGCAAACAGAAGGAAAAGTAGTTATAATAATGTGGTAAAGAATTGTTTTCCTAATATATTGTTAATATCAATTGAGAAAAACACCACTATTCAATAGGAAAAAAATGAGGCCGAGCATATAGAGGCACTTCATAGAGAAATAAGTATAATAATCATAAATTTAACTAGACTCAAAGAGATGCTAATTAAAGAAAAAATGAGGTGTTATTTTGTATTTCAACTGTCAGATTTATAAATGTTTAAAAAATAAAATTAACCAGGATTAGGAGACTCTTGAGAGTCCCTTGGACTGCAAGGAGATCCAGCCAGTCCATCCTAGAGGAGATCAGTCCTGGGTGTTCATTGGAAGGACTGATGTTGAAGGTGAAACTGCAATACTTTGGCCACCTGATGTGAAGAGCTGACTCATTTGAAAAGACCCTGATGCTGGGAAAGATTGAGGGCGGGAGGAGAAGGGGATGACAGAGGATGAGGTGGTTGGATGACATCCCCGACTCAATGGACATGAGTTTGGGTAAACTCTGGGAGTTGGGAGTTGGTGATGGACAGGGAGGCCTGGTGTGTTGCGGTTCATGGGGTCACAAAGAGCTGGACACGACTGAGCGACTGAACTGAAAACTGGAAAGAGTTTGGGAGAAGTTAGCATACTAGCACTGCTAGTAGGAATCAAGATTTTGTTCACCATGTTGGAGAGCAGTTTAATGAAGTGAATCAGAAGACTTTTTCTCTTGGCACTACAATTTAAATTTTTTAGAGTTTGTCTAGAAGAAAAAAAATCAGACAGCTGTCATAAAAGAGTGATATGTAGTAAGAAAACTGGAGCAAAGTGGCATAATGTAGACAGTGGAGCAAAGAGTTTCAAGGAGAGGGAAATCAGTGATGGTGCAGAGAGAGCAGACAATTGAGAACTGGGAGGTGACCACTGGAGTTGGCAGCCAGTCACGACGACCGTGAGTGGAATCAGTCTCAGCAGTCGGAGCAGCCCTTTGGATCAGGAGATGGAGACTGCAAGCATGGTCATGTATTTCAGAAATATTGGAGGTGAAATGGAGGAGGTGAAAAGGGTAGTAACTGTAGGGGAGTATTTTGTTTTCATTGTTCAAGTTATTGGAACGTAAACTTCTTTTATGTGGAAGGGAAAAAATTAGAGGAGGTTGACGAAAGATAAAATATGTGACAAAGGTTGCCAAAAAGAATGGAATATTGAGCCCAAGTGAAGGAGAAGTCTGACCCAAGCAGGGAGTAAGCAGGGATGTGTAGATGCAAATAATGAAATTGTACATCTTTGTTAGCTGTTGAGGGGATCCCCGGTAGAGTCTCAGTTCCTCCCAGAATACAGAATTTCCCTTTCCATATTGCACAGTTTCTCAAGACGATTGTCGGTGCTCTCATCCCTCTCTTCCAAGTGGTCTCTTGAACTCTTTCCCAGGAAGCATTTCTGGGAAATGCTTGGTCCACCAAACCCCTGTCGAGTGAATGCTGTGTTGCTAAACCCCACGCTTGATTAATTCTCAGTCCTAATCTTATTTTACTTGCCTCCTGCATCTGACACAGCTAATCTTTCCGTCCTCCTTGAAATACGCTGTACATTTGGTCTGCGCGACACTCTGCCCATCTTCTGCACTGACCACGCCTGCTCGGTTTGGTTCCTTCTCCTCTCCCAGGCTTCGCCATACGGAACATGCCCATGGCTCAGTCCTCAGACCCCTTCTCTTCTACTTACACTAATCCACTCCTCTTTGGTGATGTTTCCCAGTTGAATCGCTTTCTGTACCATCTACACACTGAAGCTTCCTAAATTTATATCACCAGCCCAGTCCTCTCGCTTGAACTGGACTTGTATACTTAACTCTGTGTGTCTACTTAGAGGTCTAACAGGCATTTCCAATAGAACCTGTTTGAATTTGGCCATACCCATTAAACCTACTCTTACAGACTTTCCCATGTCAGATGTATTAATTCTGTCTTTCCAGTTCAGACCAAAAGCCTTGGCATCATCCTTGACTTCTGCTGCCGGCAGCCCACACACACATTTTATTCATCAGCAAATCATAGCAGTCTGCCTTCAAAGTAGATCCAGAATTGGGTCACTTCCCACTCTCAGCTGTGTGCACCCTGGTTCAGTCCACTGTCACCTCTTGCTTAAGAGTATTTTAGTAGGTTCCTGCTTGGTTCTGCCTCTGGTCCTTTCAGATTATTCTCAGCACAGCAGCCAGAGCGATTCTGTGAGGATTCTAACCCAAAGGAAAAGTGAGCCTCTGTTAGGGTCTGCTGCATTTCCTTCTCTCTGCTTGTGTCTCTCATCCACACGGGCCTCCCGACTATTCCCTGGACATACCAGGAACCTTGTCAGCTTGGGCCCTTTGTCCTTACTGTTAACAAGCCACGTAGTTAATATCTGGCATAGAATGTTTATGTCTATAATAAATGTTCTGTACCAGATATTAACTATGTAGCTTTCTAGTTACATCCTTGTGGCGTTAACTCAGGTGTCACCTTCATAGTGAGTTTTTCCCTGATCACCCTGTTTAAAAAGCTCTCCTTCTCCCAGTATTCATTTTGTGTGTGTGTGTTGTCTATCTTCTCCGCAGCGCCCACCCAGAATGTAAACTTCACAAGGGAAGGGACTTTTGTTTTTGTTCAGGGCTGAATGCCTGGTCCTAGAACAGTGCCTGGCTCATAGGAGATTCTTAGTAACTCCTGGACAGACAGATAGACAGATAGAGGGATGGAAAGGAGGCAGGATGGGAGATTGAAAAGGAGGTTGGGATTGAAGGTTAGGGAGATGGAGATGAGTAATTAGTTTGCTTTTGAATATTTTGTTAAAGTTTCCTAGTGGAAATGTCAGAAAGGCAGATAATAACTACATAATATGTAAAACCTGGGATTTTGTTTGACTCCGTTTCTGAAACTTGGGAATCTAATGTAATTTAGGGTGCATTGTTGATCATCCTAACACAGCACAGCCCCTTAACAGTTTCTGGCTTTATAGTACAGGCATTTCCCGTCATGTGACGTAGGCAGTTGTACTTTGGAGGGTGGTTTTATCTGTGACACAGCTGAGCCTGGACCACGAGTCTCATCGCATGAAGATATCCTTTTTGATTTTTCTCAGTATTAGAACTGTGTTTAACTCAAAGAACTCATTTTAATCATTTAAAACAACCTCTGGGAACACATGAGAGTCATTCTGGATACACACCAAGGCCAGCAAGGCTGTGGTCCCTGCGCCTGACACCGTGGCATGTCACCTGGTCCTGAGAAAGTACCAGATCTGGCCACTCAGTGATGGTCCTTTGAGTCTGGTCCAGAGTCTGGACCAGTCTGGTCTTGAGCTGATCATTCTTGTATGTATTGAATTACAACTGGATAACTGGGACAAACTGAGCATCTTAAATAGCATCTATTCTTTTAATTATCAGTGTCCCTAAATGAGCTTAGAAAGCTGGAGCATTTAAATTTCTTATATCTTGCTCACAGTTAAGATAATAAAGCCTGGGAATCTTAATTATTAGTAATACCACTACCATAAAACCTATCCTGACTGTGATTTAGTTCCACTCCATTTATTTTATTGTGTGGGCTTGATCACAGAGGAGTAAGTGTCCTGCTGATTGCTTTGCATTTATTGAAGAAAGTAATGCTGAAGCGTTTGTCCTTTTTCTGTAGCTTCGGATGTTTCTTTAATGGGAAAATACAAGATTAACTCTGGAGCAAAATCTGCCATCTAAAACCATGTGTTTATACTACTGACAATTACCTACACTTGTCTTAAAAAAAAAAAAAGACAAGCTAACTGTATTAGTCCTTCAGATAGATGTACCTGTGTCTCCTAAATGGCATTTTTCTGGGAGCCAGGAAGAAGTTATTTTTGCCTTACAGCACTATAGCATCAGACATTGTGGCACCATAAGAAATGCAGGGAGATGTCCAGTTCTATGTCTAGCCCTCCTCTCTTGTATATAGACTTGTCTGCAAAAAGAGAAATTTTCAGGTCAGGAGATAAGTGGCTGGTACTATAAAAATCAAACAAAATTAAAAAACAAAAAAGAAACTCAAAAAAACCTCCTGATAACCTTCAGATTTAGATCATCTTTATAGTAATTACAGCACTGGATAACAGTAAAGAAAAACGTTTGTCCTTTGGGAACAAATGTGTGCTCAAGCACATTTCTAGAATCATGGAATGAGGGACCTGTAGGTAACTCAGAGTCTGTCTGGTGTGGCCCACAGGTCTGTAGGGAGAGAGAAGGGAAGCCTAGAGAGGAGGAGGGCTGAGCGGGACAGCCTGGTTGCTGGTCTTAGAGCCGAGCATCAGATGCTTTCCTCCTGTGACCAGTCTAGTGGAAGGAGCCCGGGCCACCCAGCATCCAGCTGTCCGCTCTTATCTGCATTGTCCCTTACAGGCCTTAATCTACTCAGAAGTTTCTGTTACAATGCCTTGTGGTCTGTGAGAGGGTTTTCTGGCAGTGTAACATTTTTAGCCTCACAGTAATCCTGTGCCATAAGCAAGATACTATTACATGAGGAAGTTGAGGTTTATAAACTTCTAATTGCTGTGCCATGTTATGGTGTCACATTGCTAGTGACTAGCAGGTGGGGCCAGATTTCAAACCTGCAGCAGTGCTCTTTCTGATGCCCTTGGCTTCCTTGGGTCACAGAGTTAGTGGAGGAGTTCTGATGCACATTTATAGAAGTTAGGAACTGAAAAGACCTGGAAAATAAGAATTTTATCAATCACTTGAAAACAAATGTTTTCTAAACTTAGTGCAAGAAGATAAATGTTTGAAAGTTTTCACCTTTTAGAAGAAAATCAATCATTTAATTTATTAAAATGAGAACATTTGCCTTTGAATGTCATATTGTTGTTGCTCAGTTATGTCTGACTCTTTGCAACCCCATGGACTGCAGCACACCAGGCTTCCTGTCCTTTACTACCTCCTGGACTTTGCTCAAATTCATGTCCATTGAGTCAGTCATGCTGTCTAGCCATTTTATCCTCTGTCGTCCCCTTCTCTTCCTGCCCTCAGTCTTTCCCAGCATCAGGGTCTTTTCAGTGAGTCAGCTTTTCGCATCAGGTGGCCAAAGTATTGAGGCTCAAGCTTCAGCATCAATCCCTTCAATGAATATTCAGGGTTGATTTCCTTTAGGATTGACTGGTTTGATCTTGCAGTTGAAGGGACTCTAAAGAGTCTTCTCCAACACCACAGTTTTAAAGCATCAATTCTTCAATGCTCAGCCTTCTTTAAGGTCTAACTCTGATATCCAGACATGATTACTGGAAAAACCATAGCTTTGACTTTATGAACCTTTATTAGGAAAGTCTCTATTTTTTAATGTACTGTCTAGGTTTGTCGTATCCTAGGAGCAAGTGTCTTTTAATTTGGTGACTGTAGTCACCATCCACAGTGATTTTGAATGCCATAATAAATAAGTATAAAACTATATCCAGCTGGTAAACATCACATGCAATAAAGCTAAACCTGTGCAAACTGCTTCCCCTCATATACCCCCACCGTGTCATTTCTGTATTGTGCAACTCTCCTGAATTTGTGATGTCTTTAAGATGTTAGGCGACCATCCCAGTGAGCTGGTAGCTGTGCTGAGCTCTGCTGTGAAGCCGTCACGTGTTGTGGAAGTGTGTCTTACCTGTATGGAAATGTTTAGTTTTCCATATGGTGTGTTTCCTTTTTGAAATAGTTTTATGTCAATTCTGTTTTAAAATTACTCTAAGGTAACATCATTTAATATAATTTTTAGAAGTATAACTCTGAGCCTACAGGAATTGTGTAGGTAATCGGTTTGGTTTTTGCATTAGAAAAAAAAGTTTTCATAGCTTAGTGGTTCAAAAGTAGAAGAACTAAAGGCAGAAGGACATTTGAAATTTGCAAAGTCTTTGGCAGCCACAATTTAACCTCCTTTTCATACTTAGGAGACTGTTAAAGTTATCAAAGAACAATAACAGTTGTCAGGACCAGCAGATAAATACAACATATCATTAAGTATTTTATTATGTATAAAAAGATATAAAATCATGAGAATGATGGAGCTAGATTTAAACTCTGTGCGTGTGTGTGTGTGTGTGTGTGTATGGTCAGTTACTCTTTAAGCATAGCTGGTAGTACACAGACAGGAAGCCAAGATACCAGAATATCTCTCTGTAATACCAGCATCTAGTAGACTCTGGATAAACATGTGGTGAATGAAAATGAATTGTGTAGTGACCTAATTACCCAGCTGGCATGGAATTCAGAGCCTAAGTTTCATAGCCTCCAGCATTTTTTTCTTAGCTTATTAATTTTCCACCTTACTAAATAGGGTACATCTAACTACAAGTAGCATCTTAAGAATTTTAAAATGGTTTCTCAGGCATTTCTACTTCATAAAAAGGAAAAGGGAGGCATATCACTGAGTGTGCTGAATCACACTTTTATGTTGACAATGAGAGAATTATAAATTACAGACGTGGAGTTGTTGGAAACTGGTATTTGGGTTTTTCCTCATGTCTTGCAGTAGGAAATAAATTTTAATTAATTGAAGAATAGACTTTCTGTAAGGGTCTCATAGAATATGCTAAGTACTCCGTACGTACAGAGAAATATCCAGACACACACATGTTTAGGGTAGAAGGCTCTGGGGAGAGAGCTCCATTCTAGGACAGGCAGACTTCTCCAGCATGCGCTCACCTCCACATCTTGCCTTTTTCAGGTTTTGTCTTTTTAAAAAGTTGTGTTGGTTGCCGACTGGGACCTCTTCCTGTGAAAGAGGGTGTCAGAACCCTTCAGTACTCTGTGCCACGTGTCCACGTGTGACCCAGGCCACGCTGTGTTCAGCGGGTCTACAAGACCAAAACTGTTTTCCCAGGAACACTAAGATGTTTCCTTCCCTTTTCACTCTCACTGTCTCTCATGAGGGTCCAGCAGAGTTTCCAGAGGAAACTTGACAGGTGAGCTCACAGCAGATTGAAAGAAACAGACCCAAGACTCCAGATCTGCAAAATACATGCTTCATAAACGGGGCCTCCCCTCAGTGTGTCCTTTAATTTTGAAAAAGTTATTTTTCATAAAAATGTTAATATGTAAAAGTGGGCTTTATTGCTTTATTAACAGATGAATAAACATAAACATTTTAATTAACTTAGTTGCATTGTCATTTCAAGAATGTTATATACATGGAATAATACAGTATGCAGCCTTCTCAGATCAGCTTCCTCACTCCGCATGATTCTCTAAGGTCTATCCAGACTGGTGTGCACGTCAGTAGCTCATTCTTCTTTACTGCTGAGCTGTGTCATGTGGCGTGTCCCCTGTTGAAGAATACCTGGGTTGTTTCTGAATTGGGTCTATTACAGATAAGGCTGAACCCATTTTTGTGCAAACATAAGTTTTCGTTTCTTTGAGATAAATGCCCAGGAGTGCAGTTGCTGGATTGCATGGTAGTTTTGGGGTTTTTTGGAAATAGCCAGACTTGTCCAGGGTGGAGAAAGGGATCCTGAGGTGTAAAAGGTTGACAACTGCTGCTTTATACAAAGGTAGCTGTGCAAGCTGATATGTAACATAGACAATACAGGAAAATTTTGTGGTATTGCTATCATCAAGCCAGAAAAAAAGAGGTAATTTTTTCCTCAGACTTTTGAAGATTAAAGGAAGTAATACCTTTTTCCTAGTGTGTTTATGGTCATAGTGCAGGGTCCAGTATACTGACTACTTGCAGTACCACAGGTTAATACAAGATTTTCTCATATATTTACGTAGTTATATAATACGTCTCAGGACTGTACTTCAGGCTCAGTCTCAGTTTTTTTTATTGCATAGTATGTGCTAACACGTGGGAATACAAGAGAGAAAGCAGATACTGTCTTTACTCTCCAAGAGGTGAGAAGACAGCTAAAAGTGTGAAAGTGTTAGCCACTCAGTTGTGTCTGACCGTTTGCGACCCCATGGACTGTAGCCTGCCAGGCTCCTCTGTCCATGGGATTTTCCAGGCAAGAATACTGGAGTGGGTTGTCATTTCTTCCTTCAGGGGATCTTCCTGACTCTGGTCTCCTGCATTGCAGGCAGATTCTTTACCATCTGAGTCACCAGGGAGGCCCAAAGATAAACAAGCATGCAAAGGTAGTAACTGCTAAGAGGAAGGCGTGTGTACAGAGCAGCAGGAACAGGAGGGAAGGCCGTGGTCCTGAGAGCAGGAAGGAGCCTGATGGGATCTGACAGGAGGTAGAGGCAGAGCTGAAACTTAGAGGAGAGGTTTTCTCAGATGTGTCAGAGGAACCAGTGATGTGTTATGTCCTGTCCCATCCCCCTACCCACCCCAACCATACTTTGGTGCTAACTCTTAGCTTATCATCTTTTATCCTGGGCTGGATCTTCCAGGTTAGGGCCAATGAGGACCCTTTTAGCCTAAATGAAAAGTAACAGTAAGATAAATTATCTGAATAACATAGTTTAGGAGTGTGCAGATTAACTGAAAACTACCCTCCATCTGAGTTTCTAAGATGTACCAGGATAGTCTTGTCTCATAAACCAGGAAGAGCAAGCATATTAATAGTGACTGGAGTTAGGTGGTAAACAGTCTTATAACTCCCTCTCCAGTGCTATTTAAATGTGTTGTAATATTCCAAGCCAGTTTAATAGCATCCATCTGTTTTCTGCAAAGAATATAATCAATCTGATTTCAGTGTTGACCATCTGGTGATGTCCACACGTAGAGTCTTCTCTTGTGTTGTTGGAAGAGGGTGTTTGCTATGACCAGTGCGTTCTCTTGGCAAAACTCTATTAGCCTTTGTCCTGCTTCATTCCGCATTCCAAGGCCAAATTGCCTGTTACTCCAGGTGTTTCTTGACTTCCTGCTTTTGCAATCCAGTCCCCAATAATGAAAAGGACATCTTTTTTGGGTGTTAGTTCTAAAAGGTCTTGTAGGTCTTCATAGAACCGTTCAACTTCAGCTTCTTCAGCATTACTGGTTGGGGCATAGACTTGCATTACCATGATACTGAATGGTTTGCCTTGGAAACAGAGATCATTCTGTCATTTTTGACATTGCATCCAAGTACTGCATTCCAGACTCTTGTTGACTATGATGGCTACTCATTTCTTCTAAGGGATTCCTGCCCACAGTAGTAGATATAATAATCATCTGAATTAAATTCACCCATTGCAGTCCATTAGTTTGCTGATTCCTAGAATGTCAATGTTCACTCTTGCTGTCTCCTGTTTGACCACTTCCAATTTGCCTTGATTCATGAATGTAACATTCCAGGCTCCTATGCAATATTGCTGTTTGCAGCATCGGACCTTGCTTCTATCACCAGTCACATCCATAGCTGGGTTCTGTTTTTGCTCTGGCTCCATCCCTTCATTTTTTCGGGAGTTATTTCTCCACTGATCCCCAGTAGTATACTGGGCACCTACCAACCTGGGGAGTTCATCTTTCAGTGTCCTATCTTTTTGCCTTTTCATACTGTTCATGGATCAAATTACCAACATTCGCTGGATCATCGAAAAAGCAAGAGAATTCCAGAAAAACTTCTGTTTCTGATTTATTGAGTATGCCAAAGCTTTTAACTGTGTGGATCACAATAAACTGCGGAAAATTCTGAAAGAGGTGGGAATACCAGACTACCTGACCTGCCTCTTGAGAAATCTGTATGCAGGTCAGGAAGCAACAATTAGAACTGGACATGGAACAAAAGACTGGCTCCAAATAGGAAAAGGAGTATGTCGAGCTTGTGTATTGTCACCCTGCTTATTTAACTTCTATGCAGAGTACATCATGAGAAACGCTGGACTGGAAGAAACACAAGCTGGAATCAAGGTTGCTGGGAGAAATATCAATAACCTCAGATATGCAGATGACACCACCCTTATGGCAGAGAGTGAAGAGGAACTAAGAAGCCTCTTGATGAAAGTGAAAGAGGAGAGGGAAAAAGTTGGCTTAAAGCTCAACATTCAGAAAACTAGGATCATGGCATCTGGTCCCATCACTTCATGGCAAATAGATGGGGTAACAGTAGAAACAGTGTCAGACTTTATTTTTCTGGGCTCCAAAATCACTGCAGACGGTGATTGCAGCCATGAAATTAAAAGATGCTTACTCCTTGGAAGGAAAGTTATGACCAACCTAGATAGTATATTAAAAAGCAGAGACATTACTTTGTCAACAAAGGTCCGTCTAGTCAAGGCTGTGGTTTTTCCAGTGGTCATGTGTGGATGTGAGAGTTGGACTGTGAAGAAGGCTGAGTGCCGAAGAATTGATGCTTTTGAACTGTGGTGTTGGAGAAGACTCTTGAGAGTCCCTTGGACTGCAAGGAGATCTAACCAGTCCATCCTAAAGGAGATCAGTCCTGGGTATTCTTTGGAAGGACTGATGCTAAAGCTGAAACTCCAATACTTTGGCCATCTGATGCGAAGAGCTGACTCATTTGAAAAGACCCTGATGCTAGGAGGGTTTGGGGACAGGAGGAGAAGGGGACGACAGAGGATGAGATGGTTTGGATGGCATCACCGACTCAATGGACATGAGTTTGGGTGAACTCTGGGAGTTGGTGATAGACAGGGAGGCCTGGCGTGCTGCGGTTCATGGGGTCGCAAAGAGTTGGACATGACTGAGCTACTGAACTGACTGATCTGTATACGGTATTCCTAGAATACTAGATACAAATAATGTAGCTTGTGAAGATACACATTTTGTGACATTTTGTCTTTATATTTTGGAGACTATTTAAAACTAGTATTTAATGTGTATTTTGGAGAAGGCAATGGTATCCCACTCCAGTGCTCTTGCCTGGAAAATCCCATGGACAGAGGAGCTTGGTAGGCTGCAGTCCATGGGGTCGCTAAGAGTCAGACACGACTGAGCGACTTCACTTTCACTTTTCACTTTCATGCATTGGAGAAGGAAATGGCAACCCACTCCAGTGTTCTTGCCTGGAGAATCCCAGGGACGGGGGAGCCTGGTGGGCTTCCGTCTATAGTGTCACACAGAGTCGTACACGACTGGAGTGACTTAGCAGTAGCAGCAACTTGTATTTTAATATTCAGATTATGCTCGTAGAATATCTGAAATCAAAATTAAACATGGGCGTATGCTTCTGTATGTATAAGTGTATTTATAGCCACCTAACTAGCAGGAATGAGCAAACATTTTGTTACTCAGTTGGTCACTCCACGTTTACGGAGCTTCACCCCCGTGGGAGGCTCAGGTGTGCGGAGCTCACAGTTAGTCAGGGATGGCAGTGTGAGATGCTGTAAGGGCCATTATCGTGGGCTTGCTCCCAAAGAATTACATCCTGGGCTGCAAGGAGAGGAGTTGGGTTGGGAGTTGGAAAAGCAAGCTCAGGCTCCCTGGTTTTCACAAAATTCATACACTAAGACTTTCATGAGATAACTTTCCTCTTTCATGTAATTACTTAATGTTATTCAGTCACTAAGTTATGTCCATCTCTTCGCAACGCTGTGGACTGTAGCCCACCAGGCTCCTCTGTCCATGGGGTTCTCCAGGCAAGAAGACTGGAGTGGGCAGCCATTTCCTCTTCCAGGGAATCTTCCCGCCCAGGGATTGAACCGACTCCTCCTGCACTGCAGGCAGATTCTTTACCACTGAGCCACCGGTGGTAGCCAATTACTATTGGCTTATTTTGAAACAAGAAGGAACTGGATTTATTTTCCTTCTCTCTTACGAAGTAATTATAAGTTGTGTGGCTTTGAGCAAATCATAAAATCTGTCTGAACGTTTATTCCTTTATCTTTGATAATAATAGTAAGAGCTCATATCTCTACAGCACCCATTATGTGCCTGTTTGTTCTGTGTATCACCCCTCTGAGATCGGCACCGTCACGAACCTCATTTTACTTGTGAGCAGGAAACAACCACAGAGAAGTCCAGTCAGGCCACAGGGCCGGTAAGTGACTGAACAAGGGTTTGAACCCCTTGCAGACTGGCTCCAGGGTATATGTACTTGTAACTTTCTAGGATCTATGGTCTTGATACTCTAATCCATATTTATATGAGCATGTTAGTGATTTACCCCTGAAAAAATTTCAGTGAACATTCGTGTCATGGTACCATGGAGGCATTTTGGGGCTGGCTGTGATGGTGCAATTGTTATTTGGAATTTTAAATGGGAGCATGTTATTTTTCCTCATGAAAAGGTTTTGTGATAAAATAAAAATAAAGAACTAAAAGTTATTTAGAGATTTAGCAAATAACTAAAATATAAGTGTCTTAAGAGAAATGCTTCCTTAGTCATTACATGGGAAGTCAGAATTGCAGTATATTTTCTTGAGAAAAAATTAGCGTGAATGCTGTCACAAACCAAGAAGAGCAAGGGATATATGAATTTTCTTGCTATTTGAGTAGGAAACAAGAGTCTGTGCACATCCTGTGTTAAAATGCCTACATTGAAGTAGTCTGTTTGCCTGAGATAAATTTTGTTTCTATCCACAATCTCACATACCTCGTACTGACAAAAGTTACGGTGCGCAGAGTAAGGCCCATGAGTTACAGAATATGAGAAGTGTTTGCTGTCCGAATGCTCTCCTGGTTGTTTAAGATCACAGGCTACTATTGTTATTTTATTAAATTGCTTTTGAAAACACAGTTGATCTGAGTCAGCTATGCCAACTGAATCTTGTTCCACCCCCTCATAGTTCATGGCAGTTCTTGTTAAATCTCTTAAAATGTTAATATTGTTTTTCTGATAAATACTCCACAAAGAAATACAATAACATATATATATATATATATATATTAATATATACACCGAGAAGGCAATGGCACCCCACTCCAGTACTCTTGCCTGGAAAATCCCATGGGTGGAGGAGCCTGGTGGGCTGCAGTCCATGGGGTTGCTAAGAGTCGAACACGACTGAGCGACTTCACTTTCACTTTTCACTTTCATGCATTGGAGAAGGAAATGGCAACCCACTCCAGTGTTCTTGCCTGGAGAATCCCAGGGATGGGGGAGCCTGGTGGGCTGCCATCTGTGGGGTCACACAGAGTCGGACACGACTGAAGCGACATAGTAGTAGTAGTAGTAGTAATATATACATATATGTGGATGATCAGGGGAGAATGATCACAGAGACAATGCCAGCAGCATTAACATGCTGTCTGCTCTTTCTTATCTGGTACCGGACCCCAGGTTTCAGGACCACCCCACCTGAGTTCCTTTCTTGTCTTCACCATTTCACCTGCTCATGTGCCCAAATTGCTGTGCCAGTTCAGGTGTGACTTAGTCGAGCTCCCCTTGTTCATTTTCTCCTCTGGCCACTGATTCCTGCCACCGCCCAGCAGCCACAAAACCAAACTGAGTTAGATACCAGTTCTTCTCCACTTTCTCTGTGTTCGCACAGCGTCCTGTGCACAACTTTCTTAGACGTTTTAGTGCCTTTAGTTTTCACACTGGGCTTTCTTAACCATCCTTTCCCTACATCCCCTCTCTCCCTGTTCACTGTTTGGCACTTACCAGGGTCTGTAAGTATTCAGAGTAACTTAGCTGCTGCCTTTGGAGATGAACTTTTAACCCCTGGTCCTGCAGTGGCAAGAGTTACGGAACCTACCCTGCTGGCCCTGCACTGGAGTGGGCTGCAGTCTCAGAGGAGACACATACATGTACACACACACACACCCCTGCGCTGAGTAAGAACCACCCAGAACCAGTGGGTGTGTGGAATAATATGAGCTGAGATTGACATTTATAACATAGCTTATCTCTGTAATTGAATTATAGCAGGTTTTTCCTCCTAAAGGCATATAATAATATTGAAGTTTATGGAGTTTGCCTAGATGTCATTCATCTATGCCATGTCTACCAATACAGACAAAATCTGCATTAGAGAATATTCTAATCATACATACGTTCTTTGAAATCCATTTTTTCCTAAACAGTGTAGTGCAGAGGTCATTTTTTCACAGATACTGACTTATCCTTCCAAAGACACCATCTTTGGGATGGCACTGTAGATGTGTAAAAATCCATCAGAAGCAGGGAGCCATGACTGGGATAGCAAATGCAAACATGTTACATATAATATACCTCAATTTGCACTGTTAGCATACTGTACAGATTAATTGGCATTAAAACTACCATTAAACAGTGAAGTCTTGAGTGATTTCAGTCAGTAGAACATGTGATTCCTGTATTATATATAAATATGACTTCTCTGCTTTTAATCCTAAATTCTTTTCTTACCGATAACTTGGCATGGTAAGTCATTCTTCTTAGCCAACAAGCAAACTGTATTAATTTTCTTTTTTTTATGTTTTTATGGCTAATTTATTATATGACCTAAACTTTAATTTTTCACTAAAATTTTTTTAGTAAAATTTTTATTAAAATGTTAACTGCTAATATGATGTTGATTCTTTTAACCTATGTTGATTGGTATTAATTACTTTTTTGGTTATTTTGCTTTGTCTAGTCTAGAAAACCAGGCCTGGATTTTAAAGGACAGCATCACTGACTTGTAAAGGAAACCAAACCTTTGGTGGAAGTCCAGCATATGAAGATACAGAAACTGCTGCAGTTGATTCACAATGGGAACCACAAGTGACGAGATGGGGTCTGTGGAACAGACCTCGTCCTCCTTCAACCCTTTGTGTTTCGAATGTGGCCAGCAGCACTGGACGCGGGAAAACCACCTGTACAATTACCAGGATGAAGTGGATGACGACCTGGTCTGTCATATCTGCCTTCAGCCTCTGCTGCAGCCGCTGGACACTCCCTGTGGACATACATTCTGCTGCAAGTGCCTCAGAAACTTCCTACAGGAGAAGGATTTCTGTCCACTGGACCGGAAGAGACTCCACTTTAAGTCGTGTAAGAAGTCTAGCATTCTAGTTCATAAACTCCTGGACAAATTGTTGGTTTCATGTCCGTTTTCCTCAGTGTGCCATGATGTGATGCAGCGCTGTGACCTGGAAGGCCATCTTAAGAACAGGTGAGCGAGAGAGAGGGAGAGCATGGCTCTAGGCTTTGTGGAAAGGCTGCTCAAGCAGACAGAAATGAGAAACGTGAATATAAAACCTACAGACAGAAAGTGCCATTTTATACCTATCAGTATTTTTAAAAAATAATATTTACTTATTTATTTGGCTGTGTGGGACCTTAGTTGTGGCCGTGTTGTATCCATTGCAACTCTTAGTTGCAGCATGTGGGATCTAGTTCCCTGACCAGGGATCAAACCCAGGCCCCTTGCATTGGGAGCTCAGAGCCTTAGCCACTGGACCACCAGGGAAGTCCCCCATCAGTGTTTTTGGTGGTATAATATGAAGTTGTTATATTCACATGGGTAGCAGGATCTGCAAGGCAGTTTCACAGTTTGTTTCAAAACTGGAACTGTCAGTATCATCTTACCTAGCTTTTCATCCTAAGGACATTATCCAAAAGGAGGGAACGTTGTATATAAAGATGTTCATTGCAACCTTGTGCAGAGTTCAGTAAATTGGGGTCAAGCTAATAATTACTTAACAGTGGTACATCAGTGCATCGGGTTACTATGCAGCTGTTAAAAATGACAACATTGCTGCAGCATGGAAATGGGCACAGGCACACCTCAGAGATGTTGCGGGTTGGGTTCCAGACCACCGCTATAAAGCGAGCTTCAGGGAGCATAACACCACGGGTCACAGGAGCTTTCTGGTTTCCGAATGCTTATGAAAGTTATGTTTACACTATGCTGTGCTCTAGGAAGGGTTCCACAGCATTAGGTAAAAATGTACCCACCTTGATTGAAAATCCTTTACTGCTAGGAAAGAAATACCCATCGTCTGATGACACATAGGACTGCCACAGTTTGTAAAACATGGAGTATCTTTGAAGCACAGTAAAGGACATGCGATAAAATGAGGTCTGCCTGTATCCATGATTTCTTTCTTTAAAATCTTAAAAAATTCTATGTTCAGGAACTAGACTGAACAAGAACTAGAGGTTGGAAACATTTTAGTAGGGGTTTTTGTTCTACTAACAGAGGCTTTTTTTTTTTTTTTAATTTATTTTTAATTTTTTTAAAATTTTTTATTTTTTTAATTTTAAAATCTTTAATTCTTGCATGCGTTCCCAAACATGAACCCCCCTCCGACCTCCCTCCCCATAACATCTCTGTGGGTCATCCCCATGCACCAGCCCCAAGCATGCTGTATCCTGCGTCAGACATAGACTGGCGTATCAATTCTTACATGATAGTATACATGTTAGAATGCCATTCTCCCAAATCATCCTACCCTCTCCCTCTCCCTCTGAGTCCAAAAGTCGTAATACACATCTGTGTCTTTTTTGCTGTCTTGCATACAGGGTCGTCATTGCCATCTTTCTAAATTCCATATATATGTGTTAGTATACTGTATTGGTGTTTTTCTTTCTGGCTTACTTCACTCTGTATAATCGGCTCCAGTTTCATCCATCTCATCAGAACTAATTCAAATGAATTCTTTTTAACGGCTGAGTAATACTCCATTAACAAATGCTTTTTAAAGGGTGAAGTAATCTGTTCAGCTGATTGTTTAGTGAGTTTTTATCATTTGACCTTAATAAAAGACTTGTTCTTTAAAATTGTTTATATACTTTGGGAAGGGTTAAAACTTACCTCTTCTTAGATAGAATCATATAAAATGACCAAAATAAATGTATTGATGTTTCATAGGTAAACCACTCTTGCAGTGTAAATCTGCAGTAACTGTGAATAACAAAGCTTAGTGTAAGATACTGGATTTAGAAATAATATAGTATAAGTCTGGTATAGAACAGCTTGTCACTGTACTCACACTTGAAATCATAGAGTTGAATCTAAGCTCATCCCCTCACTTTACAAATCAGGAAACTCAAATGAGTCACAGAGATTTGAAGGTAGGTAAAAGCATGGTTAGACTTAAACTTCAGTGTTCCTGCTTACTGTTCTGCCATACCATGCTGGCCTTATTCAGGGTGAATCCCATTCTCTGCTGTGTGGTAGTAAATGTTTGATATGTGAATATGTGTTCATACTGATCCTAAATATCAGTGTTATATAATGAGTATACTCATTAGAAATAATTTACATTTATGAGAAAGAATGAGAAGATTTACAAAGGAATTGCTTAAACTTAAGCTCCACTGAACTAAGAGTGGGATAAATGTGTACACTTTTGAAAATGCATGTGATGTTAGATTCTGGTTTGTCTTTGATCACCAGCAGGCATAGAATCTGAACACAATAACAGAGACTTCCTGGAAACTGACCCCAGACTTTTGAGTCTACTGCCTGGTTCAGGCCTAGTTGTGGTTGAGGTTGAAGATTTTAGGCTTTTCCTTGAAATGTTTCTTTTCTGGCTCTTATGAACATCAGTTTTGGAATATTAGAGGAACTGAACAGAGTCTCAGTTATTTTGATAGCAGTGAGATAAAAATTACACAATTATTATAGGAATGTTTACTTAAAATGTATGTAAGAATTTAATATGTAGTTGAAGTATCATGAATTTTTTCTATCAAAGTGTTATGTTGATGATGTAAAAACTTGGGAACTGCAAACTGTCCCTTCACTTATAGGTTGATAAAAGCTAAGCAGTTATGTCCAATTGAAAGATCCATTTTCCAAGTGTGTTTATTAATATTTGAGCTACTAATTTAATCATTTCCAAAGTGTGTTAGGCCTGTGTTTTGAAAGATAACACTGAAAAAGGTGTATGATTTGAAAGGTGAGGTGACTTGCTTGATGGAAAGAGCTAAGAGTGACTACTGATTATCAAAATTGGAACTAACTTTTGTTCAATTAAGTTGTTAATCTGTGTTCTGGTTATCTGTTGTTGGGTTGCTAAGTCATATCTGACTCTTGCAACCCCATGTCCACCAAGCTCTTCTGTCTATGGGATTTCCCAAGCAAGAATACTGGAGTGGGTTGTCATTTCCTTCTCCGGAGATCTTTCCGACCCAGGGATCAAACCAGTATCTCTTGCATTGGCAGGCAGATTGTTTACTGCTGAGCCACCAGGGAGGACCCTGACTTCACTTACCTATTGCCTGACTGACCTCACAAATGTTTAATGTCAGTATTGGTGAGAAACCAACCACTGCAAATATAACCACATAAAAACAGTGAGCACATGGAAACATATTCTACTCCTGGATTCGGTGAGTCCCAGGGACTCAGGGCATAGGAGGGCTAGCTTGTCTGCTCTGTCCACTCTGGGCCACAGCTGAGAACTGAAAGCCCAGGACTGCAGCCATTGGCACCGGAAAGAAGCTTCATTCACGTGTCTGGCACATTGATGGAGGTCACAGGAGGCATGGGCTCAGGCAGGACTCGTCCGCAGGAGAGCCTCCAGGTGCCTCTCTAGCTACTTTAAGTTCTTACATGGGTTCCAGTGAATTTGGAGAAGCTGCATGGCCTTGTATGGTCTAGCCTTCAAGTCACATAGCATCTCTTATGCTGTCAGTCATAAGACCGCCCAGATTTGAGGCATAAACTTCCCTTTGTGGGGAGAGAACAAAAAATGTACAGTCATGCAAAACCAGCACAAACTAGCAATAAGGGTGATGTCATGAGACACAGAATTATGATAATTTTATTAGTAGAAATAGTTTGTTAAATCTGGTAGTTTTGAGTGCAAAATTACCTTCCCTATTTGAACAAAATTCTACTCGTAAGAAATCTGCTTCAGTTTGAGAACAGTTGACATTTTGTCCTAGGGCTAAGAGTAAAACATTTGTAGAAGACGACTATTTTTAAATAAAATTACTAGTTATTAACTGATTATATATTAGGAAAACAATGAAGAATTTTAAAAGACATGGGAAAGTGCTCATCTTTGAAGGGAGAACTAAAGCCCTCAAGAAATATTCCATATGCTGTATGACTCATGTACCGTTTTAGTAATTGCTTTATGAAGTTCTGCCAAGCAACATCAACTGTGAGGATTCCTCTTCCCCTCTCAACCCCATCCTGCCTTATCCTCAGCAATTTAACATTTAAAGCTATGGTAATTTAAGTGATAATTTTTTTAATTAAATTAATCATTTGTGCCCTAGTTTATGGCAAAATTCAGAACCATTTTTTCTTTTCCTCTTAGAACTTGAGTTTAACAGTATTCTAAAAGAAAGTACAATACAGAGAAAAACTTGAAAGAAGTCTTTCTGTGCTGAGAGCTTCTCTAGTGAAGTTAACATGGTTTTGAGCCTTTAAGGGTCAGGGTACACTGAGAGAAGATTGCTGTTTTAAATTCACTTCGTAACTTGGAGAGAAGTTTGTGTCTAGCACATGCTCACCTGCATTTTTTCATCCTACATAATGTAAAAAACAGATATGTATTTGTAAATCGTATCCAGTAAGGGTCTAGTATCCAGAATATATAGAGTTCTTACAACTGAACAAAAATTCAATACAGTTTTAAATGGTCAAAGGATTTAGGTAGATATTTCTCCAGAGAAGATATTTAAATGGCCCATAAGCTCATGAATAATGCTTAATGTCACTAGTCCATTTTAAAGGTGATTATCTTTTTGTAAGTTTTAAACAGTCTCTATGTATTCTGACCCTTATTAAATATGTGATTTGCAAGTATTTTCTCTTATTCTGTCAGTTGTCTTTTCATTTTCCTGTGCCCTTTGAAGGACAAACAAGTTTAATTTTTATGAAGTCCATTTTATCTTTTCTTGTGGTTTTGGTGTCATAGCTAAAAAACCACTGCCTAATCCCAGGTAATGAAGTTTTGTGCCTGTGTTTTCTTCTGACTTTTATGCTTTTAGCTCTTACATTTGGGTCTTTGATCCAGTTTGAATTAATTGTCGTTGGAGAACATGTATATGATTTAATACTTTAAATTTTATTGAGGCTTTTTTTTTTTTTTTTTTAGTGGCCTAGCACACAGTCTGTCTTGGAAAATATTCCATTTGTACACTAGGTGTGTTTTACTGTTGATGGGTGGAGTGTTCTATAGATTTATTGTAGGTCTAGTTGATATATAATACTGTTAAAAGTCTCTCTTCCTTATGTCTAATTATTCTATTCATTATTGAAAGTGAAAGAGAAGTCTTAGACTTTTTTTTTCTTTTTTTAAAGACTATTAATTTTTTCCTGTAATTCTGTCGTTTTGAACTTCATGTAAATACTTTAAGGGCCTGTTGTTGTGTTTATTTATAATTGTTATAGTTTTGTGATAAACCCTTTTCATTGTTGTAGAATGTTCTTTGTCACTAGAAAGTATTTTTGTCTTAAAGTCTCTGTTGTCTGAAATTAGTATACCCATTCAACTCTTTATGTTGTTTGCTTGTATATTTTTTTCTCTCCTTCTGATTTAAACCTATTTGTATCTTTGAAATGTGTCTCTTGTAGACAGTATATAGTTGGATCCTGTTTGTCTTTTTAATCCACCCTGCCAGTTACTGGTTTTTGATTGGAGTGTTTTAATTTATTATTATTTGATGTAATTACCACAAGGTAGAATTTATATCTTTTTTATTTGTTATTTGTTTATATATATCATTTCTTTTCAGTTTCTCTAAAGGTTCATCTGCTTCTTCCCCTGTTCTTGTTAAATAAATATTTCCAAGAATACCATTTTAATTCCTTTGTTGTTTCTGTTCATACCTGTTTTTTGAATTATTTTCTTAGTGGTTGCCTAGGGGATTACAATTAACATATTAACTTCAACAGTCCAGTTCAGATTAGTGTGGACTTGATTTCACTGGTACATAAAAATTTAGCTCATATGTACCTTCTGTTGAAACTCAGTCATTTTTCTTAAATAAAATGCATTCCAGATTGCTACCGAACCCTGGCTTATTTCCAGAGTTCAGTAATAGTTGGTACTGACAGTTTTTCCCAGTGTTCGCATGGCTTTATGGAGGAGAGGCTTTTCGGATACCCCAGTCTAACAATTTTACTAATGCCATTTAAGTTGATTTTTGCATGCTATAATCCGTGACTATTTTTATCATTTTTCTTGGTTCTAAGATGCTCGTATTCATTGAGCTTCATTAAGTGCCTGGCATTGTGCTGGCACTTAATCATGAGCTATTTAATCTTACGCCTACTGTTCCTGCCGCTGCCACCCCCCCCCCCCCCCCGCAACACTGCTACTAATAATACAGTGTGTTCTGCTACACTCTGCATCTCCTAATGTGAGTCATCGTATATCAGGGAATGGTGCCACTATGCCATAAATCAAGCTAGTTCATATGTGATTTTCCTCCATAAGGAGAGCCAGAATAGGGGAGTGCAGTTAACCACCTTCAGGAGGACAGAAGTCCCTCAGTTTGCTCTGGCTGCTGCAAGAGCCTTTGGGATTTATTTAGGAAAATTTTAAAGACACACCTGCATGTAGAGGGCCCTCCCTGGGGGGTGACAAGTGCTCGTCCTGTGGCTGGTCACATTGCGTCCAGTGCCCTTGGTGAGGGCCCCCACTGTCTCAGGGTTCCCCTTCCACCCGCACTGAGTACACACCTACCCCGATCTTGTTCAGGGCATTTAACTTGGATCAGTGTGCCCTTGTTTTCTGCTGTTTTTTATCATGTGCAATAGCGTCCACACTAGCGTCCTAGTACACTCAGTTACCTACCCTCTGGTGCCAGTTGCAGTTTGTGTTGTTATTGTTAAATGCACCGTTTAAAAAGCAGAGGTTTTGTTGTTGCTTGTGAGTTTTGTGTTACCAAGGCCTTTCTTACTGTAACGTTCTATGGTTGTGTTTCTAGGTAGAAGTTTGTGAAAGCAAAGTAATTTATGTTTTCTTAAGGCGCAGAGATGGAACTCCGTAAGATTGAACTTAGTATGATCCAGTATAAAGAGCAGACATCTTTGAAGTCAGATCTGAGTTTGTTTGGGTTTTGACTCTGTAATTTGATAGCTCTGTGGTTTTGGCTTAGTTCAGGTTTCCCATTTGTAAAATGGGGATAATAGAGTGGTTATGAGGATTCAGTGGAATACAGTCCATAACGTCTACACAGCAGCAGGCACAGCGTAGACACTCAACACATCCTGGTGTCTTCCTTTCTCTTTCAGGTCCAAATGTTGACAGATGGGAGGGACACTGACTCTGGCCACCTGTGTCAGAGCTTTGCTTTGGTCTATTCGCTCCCTAATATTTGTTTAAAAATTAGTTTTATTGAGATATATTTCATCTACCATAAACTTCAGTTATTTTGAAGTGTACAATTCAGTGGTTTTTATTTTTATTTTATTTTATTTTTAATTTTTATTTTTACTTTATTTTACTTTACAATACTGTATTGGTTTTGCCATACATTGACATGAATCCACCATGGGTGTACATGCGTTCCCAAACATGAACCCCCCTCCCACCAGTGGTTTTTAGTATATTCACAGAACTGTGTAACCATCATCACAGTCTAATTTTTAGAACGTGTCAACACCCTAGAAAGAAGCCCTGTACCCAGTAGCAACCATCCCCATCCCCAGACACCCTGGTTTTGGATGGTCTGCCCCAGCCCTCTTTTCCCCTAAGCTCTGCAGATTTTGTGGAATGCATGTATTTTGTTAACAGAGTGGCATGTGTTTGGTCTGGGCATCTGCCCTCATCACTGAAAGTGTTCTCTCTAAGGTCACCGTGACCTTCTCATTTCCAGATCAGACCAGCGCTGTGGCCCTTATCTTATTTGCCCCTTCATGGCATTGACACAGTTGGCTGCTTTTTCTTTGTTTGTGCCCTTGTGTGGTTGTTCTATCTCCATCTACTCAGCTGGTTCATCGTATTTAAACATGGGTGTTCCCAAAGGTTCCCTCTCTAACTTCCTTCTGGTGCTAGGCAGGCTTATTCTTTTGTATGTTTGTATGGCATCATTTTTAATGTCTTTAATTCTTGTTACCAATTTGCTCTCCTACTGGGAACTTATATATACCTGTTTCTTTACCTCTCTAGCAACTTTGTTTTGCTTTTTAAACTTGTTTTTCTGTATTTAATAACTATTTCTTAGTCTTTATTTACTTTGTAGGATTTTTTTAGTCATTTGTTAGGCTAATTCCCAGGTGTTCATATTGTTTGTATTTCCTCTTCAATTTCTGTTCCTAGTTCTTTTTTCTAGTCTGTGTAGATATTTGTGTATGATATATATTTTGAGAACTAAATCTTTACCTATCTTACTTATAAGTATTTTTATGATTCAGTTTTTTTGTGTCAATTTTTTATTGAGTAAAATATTTTAAAAGTGAATTTCAAATTAAATTCTAATTACTTCTCGACAGAAGTAATCTTTTCAGTGATCTAATTTTCAAAAACATTCACCAGGCCCTTACAGAAACACTCCGTGGAGCACTGCCCCGCAGTGCAGCGCAGAATATCCATTGTGCCCCTTTTTAGGAAGGTGAAGGGAAAATGAGTCAGGAGAGAGTGCTGAAGAGAGACTTCATAATGACCTTCTCAAGACCTTGAAATCCAGGTCCTAAAATAAATCTTCGGTTCATGTGGGAAATTGTATTACTCATACCCTTAGGGAATAACTTCTAATTTTAATTGAAATCTATACTTTAATTGAATTTAATTCTATACTTAATTTGTTTGAAATTTTAGATTTTTTAAGAATGCTGTCATTGAATGAAAGGCTGCAGTCTTGAACACAAGACTGTCGTCTACCCTGCCCCACCTTTTCTAAACTTCTTCCCCCAGCAGGAGAGTCGGTGGGGTCTGTGGAGTCGAGTCAGGGTCTGGGGCTGTGTGCCTGGCTCTCTCCTTCACAGATGCCCGACTCCTCCTGCTCACTCTTCAGATGGCATTCATTATTCATCCTGTGTCTTGTCGAGGCATCAGGTGGAAAAGAGCTGGCACCTTGCAGCATTTCCAGCATATGTATAAGAATTTCTTTAAATGTTTAAACAAGCATGTATCTGCCTCCTTTGTTTGCCTAAATAAGTCAAAACAAGCCAGGTAACAGTTCTTATTTCTTGGTACTTATGGAAGTTTCCCCAGAACTTAGAAATACATTCTTTAAGTTTCATAGCGTACCTGTAATTCCCCTGTTGCAGCTTTGCTTTTACAAACCAGGAGGTATGTTTTCACCTGCTTTCCTGTCTGTCATAAAGTAGGTAGTCTGAGCCTTGGCTGAGCTTCCTGCAGCTGGTGAAGCTTCATGTGGATCTCTGCTCCTAGCGGGTGAGGTGCAGTGTTGGTTGCAAGAGCAGAGAGGCCAGCAGTGCTCAGGGTCTGAGGCAGGGTGCCGGCGGCATGTGGAGAAAGGCGCTTGTTCCCACTACTGCAGTTCAGCCGTCTACCTGTGAAAAGGGGGATTAACTGGAGCCTCAGGACAACCCTCACAGGGCAGAGACTACTGTAGTGCTGTATACTGGGTATGTACTAATATATTCCTAAACACAGCTTCTTACTGAAGTATTCTTTGAGATATACCAAATCCTTGTTTGTGCAGATGCCTTGTTTTAAATTTGCTTCATGGAGTGGTAGGAATTTAGTTTCTGTGGAAATTAAGATCAGAATTATGTACTGCTTGCGGGTACTTCTAGGTGCTTTTTGCATAGAAGCCTTTGCTGTTGTTTAGTTGTGATACAAACTATTAGTCACCTTTTTTTTCCCCTTTCACACTGTCTGGAAACCACCCCCTGTTGTCTTTCTAGATGCCCTGGAGCTTCTCATCGGAGAGCTGCCCTAGAGAAACGGAAAACTAGTAAGACTCAGATGGAGATCGAGAATGAAAATGGAACCACTGTCATAGACCTTCCAGCTGCTTTATCACCCGAAACGGACTGCTCAGGGCGGACCCTGACATCGGCATCCCTTCCGTCCTGGACGGAGGAGCCCGGCCTGGACAACCCCGCCTTTGAGGAGAGCCTGGCTGGGGACAGTACGTGCCGCCCCCGCCTCTGTTCTCCACCTTGTCTGAAATCAGGCGTTCCTTCCTTCCTTCCCACCTCTCCCCACTGCCCTCCCACATGTGTTGTTTTCCTCTTTAAACAGTTAACTTTGAGATATGGTTCACATACCACAGAAGTCACCCATTTAGGGGTACAGTTCTAACAGTTTGCAGCTTAGAAGCAGGACGTGGACCTTAGCCCGAGGAAGGGGACCTGTCCACTCCCTCTTATATTCAGTCCAAGATTCACTGGTTGTTAAACTGCTTCTTATTGTGTTTGTGTTCAAACATTTGCTTATCACTTCTTGACTAAGAAAACAATATCAAGAGCAACGAAAATAATGACCCCGATTAAGTGCCTCTTGTGTCAGTCTCCGTATGCCAGACCCTCTCCATCCGCTAACTGACCCAAAACCTGTGTCAGTGCCGTGAGGAGGCTGTATCAGGGAGAGTCTGGAGAGTGCTCGGTCAGCATGTGCGGCCAGAGAAGGACTGGGTGTGTCCCTGACACCGAGGCCACTCCTCTGCTGCGATGCTCTGGTGGCCCCCTCGACTCCCGCCCGCTAGGAAAGCCTATAGTCGTAGCTCCTAGGCATAGCTTGGTGGTTGGCCCTGGGTATTTACTTTTAAATACTTAAATTAAATTACTTTTAAATATACTTTTCTTGAAGAAGTTCCTACAAATTCAGATTTTGCCCGCAATAGCCATAACCCATTTTTAAGACGCTCCCTTTCTCAGGGCCTATATGACATCCCTCTTACCCCTGTGGTGACCACATACCAGAACTGTCTTTTCTTTATACTACTGTGCACTGTTGAGATTTGTTCCACCCTCCAGGGGCTTCCTTCATAGCTCAGTTGGTAAAGAATCTTCCTGCAATGCAGGAGACCCCGGTTCAGTTCCTGGGTCAGGAAGATCTGCTGGAGAAGGGATAGGCTACCCACTCCAGTATTCTTGGGCTCCCCTTGTGGCTCAGCTGGTAAAGAATCCGCCTGCAATGCGGGAGACCTGGGTTTGATCCCTGGGTTGGGAAGACTCCCTGGAGAAGGGAAAGGCAACCCACTCCAGTATTCTGGCCTATACAGTCCATGGGGTCGCAGAGTCGGACACAAGTGAGTGACTTTCACACATACCACCCTGCAGACTATCTCATCAGTTAGGATGAGGTGATGTTCTCTTAGTACAGTTTCCAGATCTCTGTGTCACCCCTCATGATCTGATACATAGTAGCTGGTTGCAATAATTTACTGATCACCTTTAGGAGAAGAAATGTTTAGATAATCTTAACACACAGATATTGTTTGTCATTCTGTTTTCTTATCCAGTGGTATTGCATAGCTGTTAATGTAATATGACTTCTTTGCCTGAAGATAATCAACATATAAAATGTTGTTTCTCTTTCCATGTATTTTTCTCTCACTTTTAACTTGGCAGCCACACCACAACCACTTAGCTTACCAGAAGGTGAAATCACCACCATCGAAATCCACCGGTCTAATCCTTTTATTCGGCTAGGAATTAGTATTGTGGGTGGCAATGAAACGCCACTGATTAACATTGTCATCCAGGAAGTCTACCGCGATGGGGTGATCGCCAAAGACGGACGCCTCCTTGCTGGGGACCAGATTCTTCAGGTACTTGTTTTAATTCCTCTGTCAACTAGGCGCTTTCTCGTTCTTCCTCATGAGATTAGAACAACATTGTGGTACTGTGGGACCTGAGTTGTATGTAAGTAAGTTTTGCTGTTTTTATATGCAAAGTGTGTCAGAATTTGTTAGCAATTTCTCCCCTTTCCCAAGAGCTGGCTTAGGACAGGTGGTGTTTTCTTAGCCTTAAGCCTGAGGGGAGAGGGAGGTGAGGCTTCTGTGTAGGATGAAGTTCCAGCCTGGCCCACTGTGCTGGCTTGTCCACCTTCGTCCTTCCAGTTCTGCTTAGCCTTTCTCCCCTCTCCTTTGTGAGCCACTGACCATCTTCATTGCTCCATTCATTACTGGGCACATCAGGACAGTGCACTGTGTAAGTGGACTTGTCTTTTCTGTGTGACCGCAGCCACCCTGATGGAGTGGATGTGGCTCTAACATCCTGCCAGGCATAGCCACCTCCTTTATTGAAGTAAACCTGGAACCTCTAGGAATTTCCCCACCCCTAGGTGTATGCTGCCCCTCAGGTATGTTATCCCCACTATAACGCTTGGACCCCAAGCCCTTAGTACGGCTGATACAGACGGAACTTTCCAGCAGGGTTTTGTTAGAAATACTAAGAAGAAACAGGGTACAGGAAGCGTCACCAGTCCTGGTTATATAAACTCAGCTTCTTGACTGTGCAGTGTTTACCAGTAAGCTCATTCTTCACTGCACAGCTGTGATTGCTCTCACCTTATGACATTAGTCTCTAGCTGTACGAGGCTGGCAAAACCTGTGGGTACCTCACCTGTACTCCCAGGCTGGGTCTGCGGGTTGCCCCCACATCCTGACACGCGGGCGGTTCAGGAAAAGAAAAGAGCCCAGCTGCCCTTTTCTGCAGCTCATATATTGTCTTATTTTGGTCCCATTTTCTCCAACTGCCAGCCATTCTGTTAATAAGTGTACATGGGTTTTTCTGTTTTCTTTTTTGCCAATAGTGATATACTAGCATTAGGTATTCTTTTTCTAAATTTTAAAGGTAAAAATAAATACTTTGTTTTCATTTGCATTTGTTTGATTACAACTGAGGTTAAATAGTTTTTTAGGCTTTGTTAGCTAATATAGTTGGGCAGTAGACTTTTTACTCCTTTGTTTTAGTGAATTGTGTTAGGTAGTATAACTGAATCCTTATAACTCAACATTACAGTTATCTGAAATTATTGACTATATTTTTTGAAAATTTACTCAAAGCTATATACATTTTACATTATAGAAATTCCAAGGCTCTGTTGTTTATGGAGGCATAATTCTAATAACTCTAGTGATAGTCGTCTGAAATCCAGTTTAATGATTCAAATTGGTAACAAAAGTATGAACATATAACCTGATTAATGAATTCAAAAGGATCTCTGCTACTGTGGGCCCTGACTTCTGCTTAGCCTCTTGGCTGGTTGTGCTGGAACCAGTAAGTAAAGCCACACCCCTCACCCACATGTGGAGTATTAATGGTCACTCAGAAGTGAATATTGGGAAAGGAGGCTGCTTGGAATTTGTTACTATCTGGTTATCTCCATCTTTGTATGAGCTACATAAATAATACATGGAGCCCAATTTGAAAATACACGAGAGTTGTGAAGATGGTATATTTATAGAGCAAAGAGCTCTAAGCCTGTGCTTTTATTTTAGCAAACTATTTGCAGCAACAGGTGTGGCTTTGGTTTTCCCACATTAAACACACACCTTCTTCTGCTACATAGATTCTTTGACTAGGAGACCCATATACCTTCAGGGCCTTTTGTGATGCAGCCTTTGGAGCAGTTGGAAGAAAAAAAATACTGCTGGTATAAATTACATCAGTGTCACAATGAAAGATAATACAACTTTTAAGAGCATTATGAAGAATGAGTGTTCTCAGTTGGAGTTATCATCAGTGATTGAGGCATGTTCAGTTTTAAAGGAAAATAACTACAGCCATGTGTTGATTGAAAGTGAAGTGAAAGTGTGAGTCGCTCAGTTATGTCCAACTCTTTGTGACCCCATGGACTGTAGCCTGCCTGGCTCCTCTGTCCATGGGGTTCCCCAGAATACTGGAGTGGGTTGCCATGACCTTCTCCAGGGGATCTTCTCGACCCAGGGATCAAACTCGGGTCTCTTGCACTGCAGGCAGAGTCTTTACTGTCTGAGCCACCAGAGAAGAAGCCCCATGTGTTGATTACACTGGTACAAAGCACATTCAACCAAAATGGTAGAGTTTACTCTTCTGGCACTGCCTTTACAAAGCCTAGAAACAATAATTTATTTGGTCTCTTCTTTCTCTGCATTTTTCCAGCAGCCACACATTCATGAGGGAAAACCTTTTTCCCTTGTGGGATATTCCACACCTACTGCTCAAGGCTAGTTAAGAGGCTATATGCTTTCACGTGGCTACGACTGGGTTTCGGCCAGAGTCGTGTGATATCTGAATGCAAGAAAGACAAATGTGAACTGAGAGCTAGGTGGCTCTTAGCTGAATAGACAGAAAGGATGGTTTTTGATTCATGGATCCATGGCTGACTAGTCTTTTTAGACACTGCTTCAATTATGTACTTGATCCCGTGTTATAAAGTGTTCTTATTGAGGGCTTGGGTGGCTACCAAATGCACAAAAGGCTCAGATTTGGGAGAATAGCAAGTTTGTGTACGATACCTATGAATTTGATTGACGTTTTAAAGACATCAACAGGCCAAAATCAACAAAATTTCAAGATAATAGTGTTCAGAACTATCAACTCTAGAGTAACAGGAAGTGGGGAGGCCTTGCTTCATGTAGATTAACATGAAAAAAATGTAAGGAGTTCAGGTGATCACACCTACCTCAGCCAGAGCCTGTCACTGCTATTCAGAGCCTTGTCCCCCTCGCTGCTGGCGTTGGGTTGGGAGCAGCTCTCACTGTGAAAAACACAAGAGCTGTGCTAATCTCCTCCCATTGGGTAAACAACTAGAACTGGGTGTATTTTCTTAGTGATGTTACATGTCCAAGGATCAGTCAACTGTACTTATTTCAGAGTTACAAAGTTTAAGTGTTCAGTGAGTACTAAATTATGCTTATGTTTGTTAGATACATTACACTTGTGAGCCAAAGAATTAGAGTGAAATTATGATTATCTGCTTTAAAGTAAGTCACTCATCTGAAATAAGATACATTTGGAATGCGCCAGTTTCCTTAAGTTTATTTTCTCTAACTTAAGTGGATTTCATTTGATCAAGCAAACTTATAATCCAGTAGACCTTCTGTTTCTGTTCAACTAGAGCTAGTCTTTCATCACCCCTTGTCATACCTGATGTTGACTAGTTAGGCTCATCCTGACTCGGTGGAGTGGATAGTGGTAAACACATTTTACACATGAGACACTCACTCAAACAAGCTCTGAAATCCACCACAGGTTATCCAGCTATCATTAAAGGCTGTGATCTGAAGTACCACTCTCTACATACTGCTCTTCATTTTAAGTTAATTTTAGAAAGTCTGTCTTTTAGAATGTCTTTGTAAAGTGTTCTTTGTAAATAATGACTGTATATGTTTTTCACAAGGTTGGTCTCCTTTAGAAATGTTATACATTTCCACAACTTGGGAAAATAAGAGTCGTCCTAATGCTTTCTTTACAGGTCAACAACTACAACATCAGCAGCGTGTCACACAACTATGCCCGGGCCGTGCTGTCACAGCCCTGCAGCACTCTGCAGCTCACCGTGCTTCGCGAGAGGCGCTTCGGAAGCCGCGCGCACGGCCACCCCGAGGGCAGCTCGCCCCGGGAGGAAGTCTTCCCAGTGGTGCTGCACAAGCGGGACTCTGCTGAGCAGCTAGGCATCAAACTCGTGCGCAGAACCGACGAGCCGGGGGTCTTCATCCTTGACCTGTTGGAAGGGGGGCTGGCGGCCCAGGACGGTCGGCTGAGCAGCAACGACCGGGTGCTGGCTATCAATGGCCACGACCTGAAGCACGGGACGCCTGAGCTGGCCGCCCAGATCATCCAGGTGAGCCCTGCCTGCGCCCACTGTGCTTGCCCAGTCTCCCCTTGGAGCTCAATGTGCGTTCCCAACAGCAGGTAACAGCGATTGGTCCGGGGTGGTGCAATGTCACCTCACCATCCAGCCAGGCCACCTAAATTCTTCCATACTGTCTAATCCATGCTAGTCCTGCCTCTTCCCAGCTGATCTACACCCCCATGACCTTCTAGGTGGGCTGTTTCTAAAGGCCCTTTGGTGCAGGTGGCCGGTGGTGGTGTCCACACTTCACATGTGGACTTGTGGGAGCAGCAAGACCCCAGGGGCTGTAGTCACCGAAGGTGCGACTCACCTGGTCTCTCCACTCCCCTGCACTTCTCAGTCCATAAAAATAGGGGAAGGTAACTTACTATTCAGAGTATCTCTATAGTGCCTTTTTAAAAAAATATAATATTCTCTGGAAGTAGGTTGTCATTATTAGAGAAAAGAAATGTGTTTTCAGTAACAGCATCAAAACAGATGAGTTAAAAACCAGAGAAGATCTTTAGGTTCTAGGATGCCATGGCATCTGAGGGGGAGTGGGGAAGGGAGGGGGCTTCCCACAGCCTTACAGAAAGGTAAAGCAAAATGGGTTTTTTTAAGGAGGCACAACACATATTGCAGTGGAAACCAAGCATCTGTTAATTGAGTATCTGAAATTAAGATAGGTTGATAGTCATGAAATATGTATATGTACATAGAATCAAATAACCGTGAGGTTTTAAGACTAAGAAAACCCAGGTTTTGCTCCCCCTTTGACCTACTCCCCCCCCCCCTTTTTTTTTCACTTTTTGGTTAAATGTAGCCTTCAGGAAACATTCAAAGCCATACTGCACTGAGAGGAGTTTCAGGCATTGGTCTTATTTCATAGACTTCAAGCTTAAAGAAATCGAATGCCTTGACATTCCCTCACATCAGAGGCAGCACTCAGGGCACCAGGGGCTATACCTGTGGGTTGCATCAGCTGCTGTACTGCTGAGAACAGTTTATCTTGTGTGTGTGTGGGTAGGGGGGAAGTTAACCCAGTTTGGAAATTTGTTAAAGGAAATGAGTGAGTTGGATAGGCTTTTTGAAGTGAGAAGTCAGTTCAGTAAGATAGCCAAGAAGAGAGCAATATATATTGACTGTGTCTCAGGCAGTGTTCTAAATTTCTAACCAAAATGTGGAAAATATAGTTACACAGGTAGAAAACACACTTAAAATTTTTCATCAGTAATACATTTATTTGGATTTTTATAATTTAAATAGTTACATCATATTTTGTGTTGTGATTTTTTTCCCCCAAGGCATAGAAAACTCAAGTTGCTCAATTTAAGTTTCTTTTTGAGAAAAATGAATGGGTTTGACCCCTGGGTTGGCAAGATCCCCTGGAGAATTCCATGGGCAGAGGAGCCTGGCAGGCTACAGTTCGTGTGGTCACAAAGAGTCAGACACAACTGAGCAACTTTCACTTTCAATAATCTTATTGAGGATTGTAAAAATAGATTCTGTGTCTAAAATGGAAATAAAATACCAAAGATAAAATATTGAAAATATGTTAAAATTGAATTTGCACTAAACACTGCAAGCGATGTCAACATTGTTTGGAGAACATCCTTACAAACTCCTGAGTGTGTATGTCCACAGACAGACACACATTTATGCAACACATGCACTTACCTTGTAAGTTCTGAATTTGCAGCTTTGTGTCTGCAGTATGCTGTGAACATCCTAACTATGAAAGTAAGTGTAGAACTGTGTCCTGATCTTCACCAGCTGGTTGACTCCGTCATCTCCTATTGACAGACTGCATGTTTTGTTTTCATTTTAAAAGAAAGTTACCCTTCAAGAAGTCCTGGGGAGGAAGAACACCTTCTTGGGGAGGTGGACTGCTCTGCCTGGGTTGTTGGGGAGGGAGGTCTGGGGAGGGTCTGTCCAAGAGCTGTGTGTGTATTTCAGCGGCAGACACCTTGAACCACAAGCTCACAAGACCAGCTCCCTTCCTCCTACCACCAGGCACTTGCAGCCACCCCAGGCAAGGCGCTGGCGCAGTGATGGGAAGTACTTGTGCTCTGCGAAATGAGAAACATCGGTAATGACTGGTGGCTGTGTCTGTATTTCCTCCAGGCCAGCGGGGAGAGGGTGAGTTTAACAATTGCCAGACCAGGGAAACCCCAGCCTGGAAGCACTGTCCGAGAAGCAGGAACTCAGAGCAGCAGCCAGCACCACGCACAGACGCTGCCTTACAGTAGACCCAGCTCGCATAAGGTGAGGCGCCTGCTCATGGTTCTGAATTCATCCACCCTCCAAGGATAAGTCATTACAAGCTGGTGACACTGGAATGAGGGCTGTGCGCTCCTGGAGAAGGTGCACAGAAGTGTTTGTGCAGTGTGTGTGTCCTGCCACCTTGGAGAGTGCCTGTCTCAGTCCTTCAGTCAGTAGTTTCTTGGTGGGGAAGGCCTCCTGCCAGGTGATTAATGAGAAGTAATTGTCCAGAAAAATCTTTGGTTTGTTTAGTTCTGTTTGAAAGTGGGACTTAATTTGCTCATTTAAATGAAAAGTTTACATAATTGAAAAGGCATAATGAAGACAGTGATTGACAGCCTGTACTTAGCAACTGTAGGTAGCTTGCCTAAAACAGAATTAGACATGTGAATATTAAACACATAACTCATAAATTTTGACAGCTACTTGTATAGCATATATAATTTTATCTGCTAGAACAGGAAGACTATTCTAGAATAGGAAGACTACCCTAAATCTTTTTAAAATTCCTGTATGTTTTATCCCTGTTTCTTCAGTATTTCACTGGTTTTATAACATATTCCAAGGTCTTTTACTTGTGCTGAGAATTTTGATACTGTCTCACTTAAGTTGCAGAAATTTAAAGAGGGTTTGTAGTTCCTTCTTGCTAAATGAACTTCCACAGTCAATCTCTTTAAGTAAAATTAAATTTCTTTACTAAACAAAAACATCTGTTGGTCTGCTTGAAACCACAGGAAGTTCCCTGTGTGTTCAAATGACTTAGTGTAAGGAGAGTATTTGAGAGAATACTTACCTTTGGAATGTCACAGGGACCCTGAGAAAAGCACCCCTTAACAGCAGAAGTATTTTTGGCCTGTCAGGTGTATCTGATTTCCTAGCTTAAGTACAGACTTGTCACTGGTTTCTGGTTTAGTTAATACTTGTAAGAAATTGTACCCACAGGCTCGTTCTCATTTCTGAACTGAAATTGAAGTATATGAAGGAAACCTGTAATTTCGCCTTCATGATGATGACTATGAAAAGGACTTACTGTTTTTAATAGGAATTTCAAATAGTTGTTGCATACAGCTTGTCCTTGCTTTATGCATATAATGTATATTCCTAAAGAATCGTAAGGCAAAAATAGATTACTGAATCAATTTTTGAATTTTACGTCATTGAATTTTACGGTAATTTGAGATATGAGTGTCTGAACATAATTTTAAGACACTTAAAAAACTGTACTTGGTCATTCCAACATTCATATAGAAAACTCTGCTTATTTTATTTGGGGCAAATATTTTTTTCTCTTAACTCTCCTGTTAACTCTTGTTGTCTTTAATGTTACATGACAACTGACCGATGCATTTGAAAAGACCCTGATGCTGAGAAAAATTGAAGGTGGGAGGAGAAGGGGATGACAGAGGATGAGATGGTTGGATGGCATCACTGACTCAATGGACAAGAGTTTGAGTAAACTCCAGGAGTTGGTGATGGACAGGGAGGCCTGGCGTGCTGTGGTCCGTGGTATCGCAGAGTCAGACATGACTGAGCAACTGAACTGAACTTACATGACAACATTTTAAATAGCATAAGTTTAGTATTACTGTGTACTCTGCATTGGTTAGAACAACCACATGAAATCTACTTTTAAGTGTTAGCTATTTACTACTAAAACACTACATTTGTTATATAAAATCCTGATTTGGAAAAAGGGTCTCCTAGGAAAGACAAACACAAATTCACCCAAAAAAAACCCGTTCAGATGATTATAATCATTGTAAAAATCACGGCATACATGAGCCTACTACTAGGCCTCTAAGTAGCTGCTTAGATAAACATTTGTATGATTTAGTACTTTAATTGAAGTATACGGAGTATAATCTTTAAAGTTTCGTTTGGTTCCATTCCCAAGGAGAAATTGTATATCTGAGCCCTCTAGACAACTAAAATAACTAATTGATTAAATACCTGAAAGCCAAAATTGCTTGTAAATATACTCGACTACTGAATTACAGGAGTTGTCTTAATAAAGTGGGTTTTGTCCATTTTTGAAGGATACTAAGATGGATTTCATACCTTTAAACAGGCTTAAGACATTTCCAAGTTTTCTACTAGGTCATAACAAAATAAGGTTCATGACATTGTACAGGAGACAGGGATCAAGACCATCCCCATGGAAAAGAAATGCAAAAAAGCAAAATGGCTGTCTGGGGAGGCCTCACAAATAGCTGTGAAAAGAAGAGAGGTGAAAAGCAAAGATATAAGCATCTGAATGCAGAGTTCCAAAGAATAGCAAGAAGAGGATAAGAAAGCCTTCTTCAGCGATCAATGCAAAGAAATAGAGGAAAACAACAGAATGGGAAAGACTAGAGATCTCTTCAAGAAAATTAGAGAATCCAAGGGAACATTTCATGCAAAGATGGGCTTGATAAAGGACAGAAATTGTCTGGACCTAACAGAAGCAGAAGATATTAGGAGGTGGCAAGAATACACAGAATGTACAAAAAAGATCTTCACGACCCAGATAATCATGATGATGTGATCACTAATCTAGAGCCAGATATCTTGGAATGTGAAGTCAAGTGGGCCTTAGAAAGCATCACTACGAACAAAGCTAGTGGAGGTGATGGAATTCCAGTTGAGCTATTTCAAGTGCTGAAAGATGATGCTATGAAAGTGCTGCACTCAATATGCCAGCAAGTTTGGAAAACTCAGCAGGGCCACAGGACTGGAAAAGGTCAGTTTTCATTCCAATCCCAAAGAAAGGCAATGCCAAAGAATGCTCAAACTACTGCACAGTTGCATTCATCTCACATGCTAGTAAAGTAATGCTCAAAATTCTCTAAGCCAGACTTCAGCAATACGTGAACCATGAACTCCCTGATGTTCAAGCTGGTTTTAGAAAAGGCAGAGGAACCAGAGATCAATTTGCCAACATCCGCTGGATCATGGAAAAAGCAAGAGAGTTCCAGAAAAACATCTATTTCTGCTTTATTGACTATGCCAAAGCCTTTGACTGTGTGGATCACAATAAACTGTGGAAAATTCTGAAAGAGATGGGAATACCAGACCACCTGACCTGCCTCCTGAGAAATCTGTATGCAGGTCAGGAAGCAACAGTTAGAACTGGACATGGAACAACAGACTGGTTCCAAATAGGAAAAGGAGTTCATCAAGGCTGTATATTGTCACCCTGCTTATTTAACTTATATGCAGAGTACATCATGAGAAACGCTGGACTGGAAGAAACACAAGCTGGAATCAAGATTGCCAGGAGAAATATCAATAACCTCATATATGCAGATGACACCACCCTTATGGCAGAAAGTGAAGAGCTAAAAAGCCTCTTGATGAAAGTGAAAGAGGAGAGTGAAAAAGTTGGCTTAAAGCTCAACATTCAGAAAACGAAGATCATGGCATCCAGTCCCATCACTTCATGGGAAATAGATGGGGAAACAGTAGAAACAGTGTCAGACTTTATTTTGGGGAGCTTCAAAATCACTGCAGATGGTGACTGCAGCCATGAAATTAAAAGACGCTTACTCCTTGGAAGAAAAGTTATGACCAACCTAGATAGCATATTCAAAAGCAGACAGTACTTTGCCAACAAAGGTCTGTCTAGTCAAGGCTGTGGTTTTTCCTGTGGTCATGTATGGGTGTGAGAGTTGGACTGTGAAGAAGGCTGAGCGCCGAAGAATTGATGCTTTTGAACTGTGGTGTTGGAGAAGACTCTTGAGAGTCCCTTGGACTGCAAGGAGATCCAACCAGTCCATTCTGAAGGAGATCAGCCCTGGGATTTCTTTGGAAGGAATGATGCTAAAGCTGAAGCTCCAGTACTTTGGACACCTCATGCAGAGAGTTGACTCATTGGAAAAGACTCTGATGCTGGGAGGGATCGGGGGCAGGAGGAGAAGGAGACGACCCAGGATGAGATGGCTGGATGGCATCACGGACTCGATGGACATGAGTCTGAGTGAACTCCAGGAGTTGGTGATAGACAGGGAGGCCTGGCGTGCTGCGATTCATGGGGTTGCAAAGAGTCGGACACGACTGAGTGACTGAACTGAACTGAACTGAGGAGTGCTAGGCAGTTCTTGCAAGTAGCTCCCTTAAATAAAATTTCAAGAGTTATATGTGTTCTAGGATCAGAGAAAGGGAGATGGGCCTGCAGTTTCAGGGGCTGGATTAACAGATATGTACATGTCAGTGCTTTCAAATCATGTCATTAAAGGAGTGCTACAATTCTGTAACCATAAACTCATATTTCTGTTGTTAATAATGTTAATTCTTACCTGCATTTTCTCATAGTTGATAAGTGTTGGAAACCTTCTTACGTTAGCTTTCCCTGTGGGACGGTAGTGGTGTGGTGTGGGTGCACATCATATGTGCACATGTTCATATATTTCCATCTGCTCAAGTGTCTGTGCAGGGGCTTAAAGAGCTGTATGATTTGGGACAAGTTACAAGAGCTGAGCTGTTCCTCATCTATAAAAGGGGGCGCCAATAGTACACTTATTTTGAAAACCACAGTGAGGATTAAATTAAATAATGTACATAGTGCTCCCCTGCTGGCTCAGTGGTAAAGAATCTGCCTGCTAATGCAGGAGACACGGGTTTGATCCCTGATCTGAGAAGATCCCATGTGCCACTAAGCCCGTGTACCACAGCTGTTGAGCCTGTGCTCTGCAACAAGAGAAACCACCACAATGAGAAGCTCCTGCACCATAATGAAGAGTAGCCCCCACTTGGCACAACTAAAGAAAAGCCTGTGTAGCAGTGAAGACCCAGCACAGCCAAAAACAAGTAAACTTTAAAAATAATGCATAAAAGCCATGAGCTTTGCACATAGTAAGCCTTCAGTATTGTTTTAATATTCCTATTATATATGTACCTTGATTTTATTGAATTCTATTTTCAAAAGAAAACTGGTTATCAAGAGTATCTCAGTAATAAGTAACAGTAACAGATGTCAATAAAAATAGCTTTTCCTTGAGAATATAGTTTGTTGGGGATTTATTTCCCTGTCATTAACTTCAAAAATTCAATTATTTTATATCCTTTTAGTTTTTCGTAAAACATTTGAAGGTAGATTTGCATCTGCTTCATGACTGAGTGCTCTGATAACCTTTGTAAGTCAGAATCAGAAGATAAGTATGTAGCGTTTTTGTTTTTGGCAGTTAGTAAAATCCATACTTTAATACTACTGTCAACTTTTTTCTCGAAGAATATAAGAGAAAAATGGAAGTAAAATTAATTGGCTTCTCTTCAGGATCTTAAAATTCAAGTGCATTATTTACTTTTGTAGATTGATCCGACCTGGGAGCTCATGGTAACTATATACAAATGATGAGCTTGTTTTACTTGGACTTGCCTGTGTCAGCAGCCCTGAGTGTTTCAGTTACATGTAGTCATGTGAAGAGACAGTAGTCCAGAGTTTGCTATTGTGATCCACAGGGTTCCTGTGCCTGTGAAGAACTGTGTATTACTTTCAATTCTATAGTGATTTTTTTTAATGCCTTTATAATTGCCATGTAAGTTTTTACTTCAG